>NW_026634158.1:14099-64786 GCF_024868665.1 Triplophysa rosa
GGTTACATAAATGTACCTGAGGGTGACTTGTGTCCAGCTGAGGAGGAGGATGACGATGTCGCTCTTGCATACAGTCTCCTTTTAAAGAATTAAGTCCACTTATAAGTCAAGTACTGTATCTTTCTTTTTAAACTCATGGTGAATGTACAGTATTATACCCCTTTCATTACATTCACAGAAAGTACACCTCATAAAACACTACCAATACATTCAAATGACATTTATGTTTTTTAAACGCTACAACAAAACAAATGCATAAGGTGACATAATTAGAGGCCTTATCAATGTTTTATTCATTTAGTCTGCCTCTTGCAAACATCAATTTCATTATGTATTTACACACCTACATAAAACAGGTTAGAGAAAAGCAGAAGAGAGACTTCTTAAACTATAAACAAACATTTAAAGATAGAAACAATACATAAAATGCCACCACGATTATAATGTATAAATTAGAAATATGAACTGGAAGCATAACACTTTATTGTATATATCCTCAAAACTCACTAGGCATCTCGTTTTCCTGATATCATTGTAATTATAAATTATAGACTGCTGTCTTGACGGCCTCTAAACACACGTAAAGTTGCATGTGAATATGGCTAACGTTATCTATCCTTTCTTTAGTCGACGTTGGCTTGTTGTTACGGCGTGATAGAGCCTGGAAGCGTGTCCCACTTTTAAGTGCGTGAAAGTTGGCAACCCTGCTAATATACTAACAAAATAAGAAAGTAATTTAAGTACAAACACTAAAACAATACTATACAGAAAACCGCAAGCAGATTGCTCTCTAATCCGCTGCACTGTCTTCAGTTTCGACTTCCTGGTCACGGAGCTGTCAATCCAAATCTCACTAACCAATGAGAGTAAAGTGGCCATAAATCCCGCCCACACGTGAGCTTTGTGCCAGAAAGGCGAACGAAAAATTGAGAAGCGTAAACGAAAACTCGGAAAGCGCAAATGAAAAATCTAGCAGCGAATTCAAAACTATTATTTGCAAAAACGAAACTTAGAAAATTGTTAAGAAATCATGTCACATTCTTGCAACTGAGTTTATTGTTTTCATTATCAAAGTGTTTTTTTTCTTTCTCATTGTATATTTTTGTTCGTTTTTTAAAAGTTTGCGTTCATTCTTATTGGCACAAAAGGAATCCCACAGATGAAGCCTTGTGAAGCTTTTGAGGCTTTTTCCTGATTGTACCAAAAATGATTCAAAGCCTCAAAGACAGACCCTACCAGTGACATCTAGTGGTCAGCTGCAATAATAGAAGCCACTTTCTAATGATTCACATCTTGTTGATTCCAGTTAACACAAAAGCAAAAGCAATACTCCGCAATACGAGCTGTATCTTCAGTCTGAGAATCATTGTCCACACATGAAAGCGTTACAACGTTTTGAAATGTCACTTTACTAGTAAAATGTTTAAAATATGTTGCAATATGCAATTCAGTGGATAACTCTTATGGTGGAACTGATTATAAGGACATCACTGGATTTAGATTTTCTGATTTGCATTAAGAACATTTTGCGGCTCCTTATAATGAATGAAGGCACGGCAAAGATTTGTCACATGCTTCAGGTGTTTAATTGTGACGTATGAAGCCTCAAACGTCATCGGTCACGTGATCACATACATTTGATACAAGCCTGACACAGTTTCGAACCAGTCTGCTACAATAGAGTAAAAGGCTTCGAAGCCTTAGTGTCAAACGTCCCATCTCTAGCCTATATGTTGCTCTTGTTGTTTATTTGATTTGTTTGGGTTTTGTTTTTGGTACAGATTACTATTGAGGGTTTGGTTTATTGCTAGTCCGCCTGGTGAACGAGTAATTAGGCCTGATGGAAAGGCCTTGAGGGCGGACTAGTTTTCTTTATTTTTTTTGTTTGTTTATTAGTAAGTAATCTGTTTCTCCCACTGTGTTACTATGCCGAGGACAGAAGTTATGGTAGGTAGGCAGAGCTGAGCCATTACATGGATGTCTAGTGTGAGGCACGACGGTGTTATAATTTGTTGTGCTGTGAAATCTGATTGTATTTCTTTTCATGTGCATTTGGTTTGTTTGTTTTGTTCAACGCTCATGCTCTGCTGAGGTAACATTTGGACGTCCTCTACATAGTCTCTTTTTTATAGTGCCACCAATAAATCTTTGTAAGTTTTACTTGAACCTGTGTTCGTGGTATATGTTCACTGATGGTCTTCGGTAACACTAGAAACACGTTCTCTTTATAAAATGAAATCTGTACAATGTAAAGAAGCTACATGCGTGTTCCCAGACATGTGTAGTCAGGCGCATTCCTGTGACCTCTAGTTACAGATTTCTCGAGACAACAAAGTGCACGCTCATTGCAGTGCCTCCACCTGCTGGTGATTTTCGGAAGTGCAGTCATTTACCTATTTGTTTAAGAATGGAAACATTTTCCTTTTATACTTAATGGATAAATAATCTATTTCTTTGCGGTGATTCAGTGAGCATCCCCTTGTTTTGTCAATAAATTATTTGACCAAAATAAAAAATGAATAAAAAAACAGAAAATTTGATCTCAAGTAGCCTATAGGCTAATGACCATAAATGTCATTTTTCCTCACACATTACCGTGTGTAATAAATAGTAAAAATTAAACGACGACAGTTTTGTTTATTTTGTGGTTCAAGTTCTGAAATCCCCTATTACTATTCATTAAAGTAAAATGTCACATCAGATGTGACGTCAGATCAGAGCCCAAAGTGAACCGACGGCATTCCAGCAGCGTCACTGTCAATTGAAGCAGCAATACACGCGAGTTCCTTATAGCAGCACGGAAGTCCCAAATCTTTTGTTTCGACTCTTTGGTTTGTAATGGCGAATGACTGAAGAGATCCTCTTTATTAACGGGTGTTTGCGATCTGGTGCGACCCCTGCAGCCCACACCTGTCACACCTGGACGCGCGCGAGCTCACTCACATGATGGAGCTGAAAATCCATAGGAGACAGGTGAGAAGATCCGTATAACAAGAACTCAAAGTCATAGGGTTTACTCGATGCATTTTACACATAACTGTGAATGAGCTATTTAGGTTAAAAATGATTTGAAAATATTAACCGTGTATGGTTTTATAAGTGATACATTTGGTATCCCAAAATAGTGGTTTTATCATTTTCAACATTTTTCTCAGACACAAAAAACAGAAATGATTTGTATACAAAGTTTACATCATTTGAGAATCACTGGATACATAATGCAGGCTTAGACATTGTTGTACCATGCATTGACAATGGTATATAGAAAAACGTTTTGAATGCAAGCAAATGACATCTAATTCCAATGCTTTAGCTATCATGGATAAACAGTATCTGTGTACAGTATCTATGAGATAACATGTTTAGATCAAGTCAGGCAACACAGCATGTTGTCTTTTCTTTCCAAGCTCAACATTGTTGGCATTGTCTGCTTTCATTTGTGTGGAACGTTTACGCAGTTTAAAAAATCTATTGTAAGAGTGGGTTAAAATTCATTATAAATAGCCACACATATCTTATCTTAGTATCTTCGTATGTGAATTCTAAAAACAGATCCCATAACGCAGGAAAATATAAAACCATCATGACTTTGGTATTTCTGGTATTCCTATTTATAAAGGATTCAGATTCAGATTCAGAAGAAAAGATTCAGATTGTTTACAACTGATTTGTTGCTACTCTTCTGCTTTATAACACATGGCCAATTGAAAGCTATTTTTTTTAGTAATACAGATAGGACAGGACAAGTATGGCCATATTAATAACATAATTCTTAATGCCTCAATCTTATTTAATAAAAAACAAATGGGCCATATATACAGTATTTGCCGATTATTATATTTACATATGGTCACTTCATTCATTTTACAGAAGATCGGGTGTAAATGGTGAGTATATATATTGTTAGCGAGGAATCATTGATGGTTAAAGCAACTGCGAAACTCAAACACAAATGAACTCGGCATTAGCATTCTTACAAAATTGTTGAATTTGCAAATAGTGTGGGAGTAGCAGATTATATTCATTATGCATACACACGTTTATGTGGCCAAGTGCAAATGGAATGTGCATATCCAATCAGATAGCACTTTAGTCATTCGAGACGTACGGGGTAAACAAAAAGAGATTTAAAACTTGAGGGACCTGAAGCTGGAGACTTGATATGGGTTTCTTTGAACTCAAAGAAGAAGCAACAAACCGGAAACCATTCACAGCGTTTTAGCAAGGATTAATATCAAATAATAAAGAAAGATGCCTGGCCAACTCCAACAATGTTTTGCACAGGAGGGCATCACTTACTGTACATATAGAAAGAATATAGCGAAGCGGACAGCACTGATGCAATTACAGCAGGTTTAAATACAAGTTCAGACTTACTTTAATATGAAATGTATTACTTTAATATACTTTAATCTGACTGTATTGTGCTGTTGCAGGGGAGCATTGACTTTTTAGAGACCTGTGGAGTTGTAAATGAGAATGGCATGGAAAACCAATCTCTGCCTCCAGTGGTAAGACAAACAGCTCAGTGCAGAATTTATTTTTTAAATTATATTAGCATTGCAATTTCAGTGGAACCTAAGTGAAATGTGTATTTCAGATGTTGTAGTATTACAAGTATTTGTAGTAGTAGTTTTTAATCAAAGTTATCTGCGTATTGTATAAGAAAATGCTCCATAGGGCATATTGTGTACATTTGATTTGTAATCAATCCGTAGAAACTTTCAAATAAGATTTAGATAAGATTAGAACCTTGATTGTAAGTGTGGTCTTTTCTTATTACACACACACTTTTATCCAAAGTGAATCTCTAAAAAGGGAGCACTGAACTATTGTTATAAATATACAATATAACATGTTCCAAATGTCCCATAAGAAACAAATGAATACCGCTATACAGTCATACATAAACTAAAGATACACATTTGTAATCATGTGACTGTCACATAATTGTCAATTTCTCCAGCAATGTAATAATATGTCCGAACAACTGCCGATCTCTCTCCAGCAACTCCCCCTGTTATTCGATTATGTGCTGGTGGCAAAAATCTCAGATGAGGAAGACAAAGGCCGCATCAGAAAACAGAAAGCTTTCTTAGACGCTTTGAATGCTAAGAACTTAAAGATAACTGTAAGAATTATTTTCTTTTTCTACTTCCAGTATTATACAGATCCAATGCTTTGGTATTGCAATATAATTTCCCTTTTTAAATGAAAATGTAACCAAATAGTATTTCCCTTAATCTTGCAATTGGTTCATAACTGCTAACACAACACTTTTGTATCAACGTGAAGTTTCATTTTATTCCATTTCAGTTTCATGCTCTTACTTCAGACATCATTGTGCATGTCTTTTTTTGTAGTAATACAATTTTTGTGGGCCACTACATCATAATACATTTACAGTATACCATGGTCTGTTTGAATACGCGATTCTGACTGGCTTGAAGGTGTGCATGTTGCGTTGGGTGGTTCTTGGCCTCCACGTTGTGCATTCAAATCTTTTTGCTTACATATAAAGATACATAACATAATTTATCCGCTTTTAAATACAGTGTTATTTTTTATGTTTCTGTTGTATTCTTGTGAGCAGTCATTTATAATATCACAATGGATTATTATGCAGTAATGTATGAATTTATACATATTGTGCAGGGTAATGATCAACTTGTCAGGTAAGCGTTACTCTTTGAATACGCTTCTTTTGACAGAAAACCAGAGATGATGAAACAGTGTTTTATTGCATCAGAGCACCAAAAGAGATCTTTGAGATGTACAGGTACCTCCTAAAAGTGTCCGATGCCTGTAATTGGAGTTGTGAGCAGCAGGGAACTATACCTCAGTCAACCAGGTAATACGTGAAACAACACGGTGGCTATTTTTGTCCCATGTCCTTTTGTAAGCTTTAATTATCATGTGTTTGGAAAACATCTTCTTCTCTCTTTTTGTAAGTTCTGCTTTTTCACTTCTGCTCCAGCTTCTGTGAGAGTCTGGCTTACTCTTTAAAGCTGAAGAATAGTATGTGACTATTGTTGGCTCTGTGATAAAGTGTTTACGATGCTCCCTATCTGACAAATGACTAAATGTAATATAAACATAATAATCAGGTATAAAGTCATTAAATGGGTATTGGCGTTCAATAAAAAATGACAATGTTAACTTTAAGGCCTTGGAATTACCCTTTAGAAAATATTAATATTACACTGTAAAACTTTGCTGTAGTTTTGCAGCAGGTTTGCCAGTAACTTACTGTAGATTTAATTTACAATTTTGTTTTAAACATAAACTTACCTAGTTCTTATATTTTCTTTTATTAAACAAGACTAAATATATTGGGTTACTTTTCTTTTTCTTGTTATGTAAATGTATCGTAATTTATGAAGTTTTAAATATTTGTACTAGAAAACAAAACAAAAATGCTTATGAAGAATGTCATTTTTTTGCAGTGTAATGCCAGTAATGAGACCAGTCTCTTCTTGCTCATTTTGAATATCAAAAGTCAAGGTGTTTTCATTCTGATTAAAGTAAGGTTTAACTCAAATTAAAAACAGTACTAATAGAAAAGTGTTAAGTAGTAATCAAATCTACAGTAAGTTACTGGCAAAACTGCTGCAAAATTACAGCAAAGTTTTACAGTGTACGCTTATACTCATTACTCTTCTCACAAGGTTTGTGCTCCTGACTGACATATTTTCTCACGCCTGCCACTATTATTATATACTGTATATCGGTAATACTTTACAATAAGGTGCTATTTGTTGACAAATAGGTAATGCATTAGCTAAAATGAACTAACAATGAACAATACCAATACAGTATTCATTAATGTTAGTTCATGTTAATTTCAGCATTTACTAATATATTATTAAAAACGTTGTCAATGTTAAAATTAGTTAATGCACCATGAATTAACATGAATAACTGTATTGGCATAAACTAACATTAACAGGGATTAATGACTCAACTCAACTTTATTTATATAGCACTTTTTTACAATTTTCATTGTTACAAAGCAGCTGTACCTGAGACATTGACTATAAGCAAAACAATTAAAGTTATACCTGTAAAAACAAGAAAAAGGTGAAAACACGGAAGACAGACACACCCACATACAAAACACTCCACACACACACAATATGCACGCGTACTAACACACATAGACACACACACACACACACACTGACACACACGCACACGCACACGCGCACGCGCACACGCACACGCACACGCACACGCACACGCACACGCACACGCACACACACACACACACACACACACACACACACACACACACACACACACACGCACACACACACACACACACACACACACACACGCACGCACGCACGTACGTTCATGTTTTTATATCCTGGTGGGGACCTAAAGCTGAATGCACATGGGGACTCGTGTCACCGTGGGGACCAATGTTGAGGTCCCCATGGGCAAAAAATTGTATACATTTTACAGAACAATATTTTTTAATAATCTAAAAATGCAAAAAGTTTTCTATGATCTTTAGGTTTAGGGGTTGGGTTAGGGATAGGGGATAGAATATACAGTTTGTACAGTATAAAAAACATTACGCCTATGGACTGTCCCCACGGAGATAATAAACCAGACACGCACACACAGACAAGCACACACACACACAGACACGCACGCACGCACGCATGCACATACACAGACACACACACACACAGACAAGCACACACACACACGCACGCACGCACACATGCACAGTGAAAAACACACATTTAAGATAAAGGAAAGAGAAACACAGGTCAAATATTAAACAGACTATAAATCCTATTATGACTATAAATTCCTATATGCAATATTAATTAAGTAAAACTTTAAAATTCTAAAGCAGCCCCCCCCGGCCAGGCAAATAGTGCAAAACAGTATGCAAACAGTGGCGAGGAACCCAAAACTCCAATCGAGAAAAAAGAGAACCCAGGCCGAAGGCCCAACCAGGAGATTCCAGTTCACCTCAGGAAAAAGCTGCTGCCTCTGCACAAGCTCGACAGTGCTTGCACAACAAGGCTAAATAAAAATAAATAAACTTACTAATAAGGTAAATTATAGATTTAAGATTATCATTAATAATCTAATAGCATTTGAAATTTTGTAGTGAAGACATGTCAAGTGACCGTGTCCTTCTTTATCCAGTTCTATCATCTCAGCTCTTGTCAGGTCGCCGCTTCCCATTTTCCGCTCTACCATCAGGTCAGGCCATGAACTGCATCCTGCTCGCTGTGGTAACCTTGGAACAATGAGACAAGACTGGCTGAGAGTAGAGTACTGTTCTGCACTCTTTGATGCAACAAGTACATCAGTTGTGAATACTGAAAAACTAAATTGTTCATTATTAGCTAATGTTAGCTAATGCATTTACTAATTTTAGCTAATAGCACCTTATTGTAAAATGTTACCATATATCTACACTGACCAAAATTATAAACGCAACACTTTTGTTTTTTATTATATATAATATAATATATTATGTATATATATTTTTGTAATATGGACATAATTAGTTGCCAGAAATGTATGGCGTCATGAAAACATTGAGACATTTCTTTACAGCTGCTTTGAACAGTATTTGTGAAAGTGCTGTAGAGGTAAAGATGACTTTGACCATCACCTAAATAAAAAATGAGCCATTTCCATAGAGGAGGTCATTTATCATTGCTGTCATTAACTCTGTTTCAGGATTCGTATTGTTGATTTTATTCTGCATCACACCAGCACTGATTCAGATGGTGGGTAAATAGATTTTTCCCAACCGCTTACTCACTGCATATTACATTACATTTATTTTTAAGCCTTTGCAAGTTTAATTTGCATTATTAATCTATCAACCCAGACTTTCTCTTCTCTCTACCCATCTCGTAGGCGTATCAGAATATCTGCCAGACCTCATGAAAAGAAATGTTTTTGAGACTCATTTCTGCTTACATGAGGTTTGTTTTGAGATTTGTTTTTCATTCTTTGTGGCACAAAGCCTTTTTATCACGACAAATTAAAAATGAACAACTGCCATTTTATCATTTCTCAAATGCTGCACATTTCTTTGTAAAGTAAAAATATCTTGTGTGTCAAATAACAAAACTAGACTACAATTTTAAAACAAATTCCAAATCAAATAAAAAATGAATAATACAAAATTCTCTTTAAAGTAAACAAACTAAGACTTTGTCTGTGCTTTTCTTGGACTTTTTACATTTAAGAAATATCGGCATATCCATGTTTTCAGTAAACACAGCGGCCCCTGCTGTTCAAAATATGTATTGCGATTCAAATAACATCTCAAACGGGTTGAATCGTCACACATTATAATCGATTTTCAACCAGCTCACGGTGAATCGTTACATCCCTATTATTAAGCAATAATCTAAAACTAAGGTAGCTTATCAAGCACAGCCATAAATGTAAGCAGTTCAAACAATTTTTACAACGATTTCTATTCCATACAGTAAATGGAAGTGAATTGATTGTAGAAAATATCAGAAATACCCAAATACCAGCACCATAAAAGCAGTCCATGCGACTATATTCTTTATGACGCATTATGAAAATCTTTCCTCTCAGCTCTCAAATCAGCATCTGCTTATTGAGATGCAACTGTATTTTTTGTAGAGATGCACCGATATTACATTTCTCCACCGATATCGATTATTCAGAATGATATCCGCCGATACCGATTGGTGGTGATATTAACTTGCATTTGCAGATTTTTAAGATTAAATTCATATTTCTTAATTTTTTAAATGTTATTAATTCTTTTAATGACTATTAACACCAAACTGGTGATATTTCTTAACATTTTCTATACACAGAGCACAAATTCATAGCATTTTCCTGTCCTCTTTTGATTGACAGGATGTATCGGCCTTGATCATTGGCCGATAGTGTGAAAAATTGCTTTCATCCACCCAGACAGATTATTGGCCGTTATATCGGTGCAGCTCTAATTTTTAGTAAGCAGTACAATGCCTTATAATAATCTTAAACACTGTCTTTGTCTTTTGTGTGCGCTGAAATTGATAGAAAAAAGAGCAGAAGGAGCTGAAGCAGAGCTGGGCTCGATGGTCCGCTTGTTTTCGGGGGCAACCCATAAGTAACATCAGGTTCTCTTACCTTACTCGCTTTTACACACTTCTATAATCACTTAAGATTTACATTCTGTTGAAAATATCACATATATTCAAAGCACCCATACATGTATGTGTTGGTATGTACAGGAATTACCTTGGTGAGAAGGTGGCACTCTACTTTCTGTGGTTAGGTTGGTACACATTTCTGTTGATTCCCGCCTCTCTCATTGGTATCGTAGTCTTCTTGTATGGCCTGGCCTTCTACAAGACAAGTCCTCTCATGTGAGTAACTTAATGCTCAATGACCAGACAGAATAAACATGCTTTAATTCAGTGATTCTCAATGGTGGATTGAAACCAAAGATTGTCTTTGCTCTGTTTTACAAGGGGTTGCAGACAACAATGCTAAATAAAAATAAAAGTTTTCTATGGTAGCTGTGCATAGCTCTGACAATAACTGAACAAGCGTATAATTTAGCCTACTATATTTTTTGACGTTAATCCATACATTCAAGCAGTGTTGGGTGTAACTAGTTACTAAGTAATTAGTTACTGTAATTTAATTACTTTCCCCTTGAAAAAGTAAAGTAAGGGATTACTCTTATTTTTCTGTATGTTAATTACAGTTACTTCTGATGTAATTAAACTAAATACTTTTGTGTAATATGTGTGTGCAATAGTGGAATTGACATCAAAATTCAAAGTCTAACTTTAAAATTCTTGCTTTAATGTATAATTCTCACATTTGTAATACTTTGATCAGTTAATAAGAGTACTTTATGTAGTTTAATATTATTTATTTGAATGAATTAAAAGAGCCCTTTCATGTCTATCCTTAACTAATCAAGGTTGATGTAGGATAGAGAAATTAATTAGTAATAAGTAACTAAATACTTTTTGTAGATAGTAATTTGTACAGTAATCTAATTACACTATTGAATATGTAATTAGTAAGTAGTAATTAATTACTTTTTCAGAGTAACTTACCCAGCACTGCATTCAAGTAAACATTACGGCATTTAGTTGTGCCAATTAATCCATAAAGTTGTGTGGCATGTATTATAAAATGTGACAAACAAAATGTCTTTATTTGATTTTTTGGACTATTTTATTTGATTATGTTAGCTACACAGAGCATGAAAACATTGAAACTGTAAGAGGCTAGAAACAATGTTCAATGTATCATCTGGATAAAAGCCCATTGAGAATTACTGCCTTAAAAGGATGTCTTAATGGTGTGTGTGTTTCGATGCAGACAGGAAGTGTGTCATTCCAACACAATCATGTGCCCCCTGTGTGATAACACATGCAATGTTTGGAAGCTTTCAGACACCTGCATGTATGCAAAGGTACGGTGCTCATATGTTTAGTATACTGTGCACTTCATTATTTATATACTCACACAGATACAGTGTACTGATAAATCCATCAATTCAGAATTTGGACGCTACTTCAAAATGTCCGACCCCCGATAAAGTGCACTAAAGGACACTATTGTTTTACTTAAAGCAATGGTTCCCAAACTGGGGGGTGGGACCCCTCGAGGGGGGTGCGCGACAAGGCTTAGGTATTGTCAGCTGTGATTCCCGACATAATAAATTCAACTGCCAGCTGTAAATGTCGCAGTTTATTGGCATTTGTCGGATCGGTTACTTGTAGGGCCCTATTTTAACGATCTAAGCGCATGGTCTAAAGCGCAAGGCGCAGGTGCACTTAGGGCTTGCCCGAATCCACTTTTGCTAGTTTAACGATGGGAAAAAAGGTCAGGGTAGAAGGGTTGTCCCTATTCTCTGAGTCATGGGCGTGTTTTGGGCAAAACATGCAGTAAACCAATCTGAGTCTCATCTCCCATTCCCTTTAAGCGCCAGTTGCGCTCACGCCATTAAGGATTCGCTATTTACACGGCAGAATTCGGAAGAGCAAAGACTGGACACTTCTCCAGAAAGGAAACGTGTCTGCTCGTGCGAGAGGTTAAAACAACAGGACAAGCCGTATTTTTATCTTTATGTCCACAATAATAATCTTTTACATATTACAATATTTGGCATTAGTGTGTGCTGCTGCGTGTCCTTCTGTATGTAAGAAGCAGAGTGTACGCACGCTGTGCACCCACCTATAGACGCATATTACTAACACGCTCTTTATATAACTAAAAAAAGATTGTGCCATTGACTTTAGACCAGGTTTCAGTTGGTCAGTGGCGCAGTCTATTTCAGTTGTCTCAAAATAGCACACCTCGTTTTCAGACCAGCACGCCCATGGCACACAAATGGGTGCAAATGCATTTGCTATTTAAACAACATGGCGCAGGATGTGAAAATAAAAAAAACTGCATTGGGCTGAATCTAGCAAAAAGCACTTGCATCGCACCTGGCGCCGCATTGCACCTTGTGTATGATAGGGCTCACGCTCTTAAAGTGACCAGTTCTTTATCTAGTTTTCTTTTAGTAAGATGTCACACAAATTTCAGTGCTGTTATTGCAATGTTTCAAATAAAGCCCTGACTGCTCTCTCTTTATTATTATTTTTATTATAGCATTCTTTTTTATAATGATTAGTTTCTTATCTTCCTACTGCTTACTGTTAAGAGCTTGCTTTAAAAAATCTACGCACTTGTACTTCCTCTGCATGTACAAATGAAATCATATTATATTGAAATCAAAACAAAAAATAAATGAAAACATGTTTCTCTACAAAAGGGGGGCCCAGCAAAAACTATTTGGGAACGTCTTGGTTACGGATGTAACCTCAGTTCCCTGATGGAGGGAACGAGACGTTGTGTCGAGCTGACAGATGGGGTTCGCTCTTGAGAACCTATCAACTTCTGACTAGTTTAGAAAAGGCCAATGAAATTGGCGAATGAAATTTGCATGCCGGATTCATTCACCTTTTGGTCTGAGGAGCCTGAGCATCCCTCGACCGCTGCGGCGGGCAGCCAGCGTTGTGGCAGGGAGGACACAATGTCTCATTCCCTCCATCAGGGAACTGAGGTTACATCCGTAACCAAGACTTTCCCTTTCTGTCGGTCTCTCGACATTGTGTCGAGCCGACAGATGGGGTTCCTATGGAAAACGCCACAGTGCTGTGCCGCGTCACAATCTCTAGTGGATCGACGCTGACTGGCCTGGGCGAGTCAGACGTGAGCGCTAGCGCGAAATTGCAACCGTCCAGTGGAGAGGTAGGAGGTCCCAGAGCTTTTTTGGAAAAAGGAGGGAAGCCCCTGCCACCGGCTGTCACGGGCGGAGGCCTTGATTCTCTAACAGCGAGAAGCCGCCCGGCACCGTAAGGGCCACTGGGTAAGCATTATTCCCCCTGGGGGAAAAACGCTACAGAGAGCACTATCCTACCATAGGGAGGAATTAGTGCAGACACCACATGAGTCTCACCATCAGGAGATAACTCATGGGAAAACGTGCAGACTGAAGGAGTTAACCGCAAGGTGGAGGTCCACCTAGGGAGGTCATGGGCTGCCGAGATGGGAACCATTCATGAGGATACATCAGACGGAACCGCCCACGGGGGGGGGGGGGTTACCACGTCTGGAGCACTAGGTCCGGTTAGAGCTATGTGGTAGATAACTCAACTGTTCCCCGGCCTAAGGGGGCAGGGCTGCTCTGCCCAGCCTGCCCCCAGGAGGGTGCTTAGTGATGGATGGAATGTCTGTTCTTTACCCAGTGGGGGAAAGAGGGGAGGCGTAATAGCCGCTGATCCCCTAGAGGAAGGGGGAAGGGCCTTCGCAGGCGTACCCCCTACCGGCTGCCGGTCCTACACGTTGCCATGCAGGACGCGGGCTGACACCGCTTCCGCGCGTAGGTATTAGAACCTCGCGAAGGTGTTGGGCGTAGCCCAACCCGCAGCTCTGCAGATGTCTGCCAGAGAGGCGCCCTGAGCCAGTGCCCATGAGGAGTGTGCTTTTGGCATGCAAATTTCATTCGCCAATTTCATTGGCCTTTTCTAAACTAGTCAGAAGTTGATAGGTTCTCAAGAGCGAACCCCATATGTCGGCTCGACACAACGTTGAGAGACCGACAGAAAGGGAACCACTGACTTAAAGTATAGTACTGTTTATGTTTTTGGGTTGATTGGTATTGTGCCTCGTATTGAATTTAGTAAAACTCTTACAATTCTGGTTACAATTCATCTACATAAATTGCAACCGTTTTTGAAGATTTCTTGTCACTGTATGAAATTGTGTGAATATCAATTTGGGTGCAAAACTGGACATGTAATTTGAAAGAGTAACATTGGCTATGACACGTGTTTCTTTCATAATCAGTGGAAGAAAATGAGATTAAACCTGAGATAACATTGTATCTTACACCTGACTACTCATAGTATGGGCAATGGAATAGAGCCATTGTTTAATATGTTGTACTATTAACACTGTGTCTTTTGGACTCCATGTGCAGGTGAGCCTTCTGTTTGATAATGCGGGCACAGTGTTTTTCGCCATGTTCATGGCGGTCTGGAGTAAGTTCAACAGCTCTACAACTCATTTTAGTTCAATGAATCAATATTATGACAGATGTTAATGTCTTCCTGTTAAACTCAGCTACTGTGTTTCTGGAGTTTTGGAAGCGTCATCGATCCTCTTACGTGTGTGCGTGGAAGGTGTTTGACTGGTGCGAGGAAGAGGTATGAGCGATTGTGACATCATTGTGCAGAGTTTTGTAAAGCATTTTGTTTAGATGTTTTTTGGTGCTGTGTGTCTCAAGCATTGATATTTCCAACAATTGAAGTAAATCACAATAGTCC
Source organism: Triplophysa rosa (assembly GCF_024868665.1). Lineage (NCBI taxonomy): Eukaryota > Metazoa > Chordata > Actinopteri > Cypriniformes > Nemacheilidae > Triplophysa > Triplophysa rosa. The sequence continues at coordinate 28,952 of NW_026634158.1, forward strand.
ACTACTTATTTGTTTACTGAACAAATTAGCAAGCAGCAGACCTGAAAGCATTGGAAGTTTGACCAGAGGCGTATATAGAGACCAGAACATGATAAAACTTGGACCAGTATAAGCAAACACCCACACCATGCACCCTAGAGTTTTGGCAGCAAGTTTCACAAGGGCAAACACAGTTTTTTTTCTCAGTAAATGCAGTAATCTAGCTGTGTATGTCCTTGTATTGTTCAGGAGGAGTTGATACTGGAGATTGTGAACAATGCAGACTGTAAACCCAAGATGCAGAGACACTCTTATCTACGCTCCACCATAGTGCTGGTTTTAGTCACGCTCATGGTAAGAACCCCATAAAGACAAAAGGGCCAATAAGAAACTTTCCTAGTAAAATCTAATCTCCATTTGTCTGTTGTGTCTTGTGTTATCAGTTGCTGTTGATCATTGGTTTAACTCACGCCCTGGTGGTGTTCAGGGTTATAGCAACCGTGCTGTTGGCCGAACACAGTTCCTGGAATGTCATCAGTGATAACTCGCAGACAGTTGCCCTGATGCTTGGAGCCGTGCTTCACTATATCACTATCACCGTCATGACACGGGTAAACCACCAGAAAACGCCTGGCCAAAATAATAAACCAATAAAATGTTAACAACATATGCAGTCAGAACTAACAATACTTGCACTGGAATGTGGGAATGCATGGCTTAAAGGGATAGTTTACTCAAAAACAACAAAAAAAGTCATTTATTTACCCCCATGTCATTCAAAAGCATGAATCTTTTGTCTCAAGAAGATTTTTTGAGAAATGTCTCAGTGGTTTCGTGTCCATACAATGGAGGTCAATGGGGGCCAATGTTGTTCAAAATATCGTATTTCGTGGTTTTGTAGAAGATAGAAGGTCATAGGTTAAGAAAGGCATGTTGGTGTGTAAACAATACAATAACTACAATTTTTGGGTGAACTGTCCCTTTAAATGTACAACAAACAGGAAGTGAGTGATGAGCAGTTGCAAATGTCCTCAGTCAATGTTCAAGAGAGAGCTCCTTCTGGTGGTTGGATGAATAGACATCCACTCAACTGTGTTGGAGTGCCAACCAGATTCTGGTGCTGAATAATTTACAACATTATCATATGTTTACTATGCACATAATATAAAATATCACTGTTATTCAATATTTTGCCACACCCCTTTGATATATATATATATATATATTTATGGGTAATTCTAGAGGTCAGTGTCTTGATAAAGTTTTTTTTATCATTTTTAATTAATGTTCTCATTCTTTATTCAGGTGAACTGTAAAGTTGCCATGAAGATGACTGAAATAGGTCAGTGAAGCCTATTTATAACATTGTTAAGGATGCTTGTTCATGATATGTAACATGTCTGGAAACTGCTGTTTTTGCTCATAGAGAATAAGCAATCCCAAGCTGCCATTGAAAGGAGCTTCACAGTGAAGATGTTCATATTCCAGTTCTTCACTCTCTTCTCTTCTCTCATTTACACAGCGTTCTTTCTGGGAAGGTAACTGGACAACGATGTACTTTATTGTTATTCCACAATGTAATCATTTACTGGTGGTGCTGTGGATCAACAGAGATTCAGTTCATTAAGTTTGTTGTGCGTTAAGACTTTCACAAAAAGAAGATGTTCAGGATTTAGGCCTTATTCTCCATTTTACAAATTCAACACCACTAGTATTGAAACATATGTTATGTATGAAACAGGCTTACATTCTCCATTGAATGAATTGTAAAGTAATACTGATGTTACAGGATTAATGGTCACCCTGGTGGATATGTGAGGATTTCAGGCAGATGGAGACTCGAGGAGGTGAGACAATCATTTACAGGATGAATACATTCATTATTATGTTCTGTGGTTCACTTATTGGCTCATATTCTAATTAAATGTCACACACTTTTAATGTAGTGTCACCCAAGTGGCTGTCTCACAGATTTATTCATTCAGATGTCTATTATCATGGTTCTTAAACAGACCTTCAACAACATCTTTGAATATTCTGGCCCGTAAGTATATCTTTCTTATTGAAGTCATATGATCTCTGCAGGTTCACTCTCTCATTCAGCATGTGGATTGGGATTCAATACGGTTTATTTTATTACTTTAGTATAGGGCTGTCAAACTACTAATCGCGATTAATCGCATCCAGAATAAATGTTTGTGTTTATATATTATATTTCTGTGTACTGTGGATATTAATTTTGTATTTATCAACGCATACAAATACATGTATAAATATTTAGGAAATATGTATTCATTTATAAAATTATGTATTTATTTATGTTTACTACAAAGTAGTAAGTTAAATTATTTATAAATGTTTGTTAATTTTTATAATTTTCTTTTTCTATATGCATGTATTTGAGTGTGCTTAAAAATACAAAATTATTATGTAAAGTACACTTACAAATACACAAACTTTTATTTTGGATGCGATTAATTGTGATTAATCGCTTGACAGCCCTACTTTAGTTTATTGTTATGACTATTATTTCTTCTTTAATATAGTATAAACTATTTAAGGCACAAGATCTGTTCCTTTTCTCACTGTTATAATTTACCATCTCTTTGCACCCTTTCTCTGCAGCTGGTTCAAACGCTGGATAAAAAAGCAAAAGACTCAGAAGTTGAAGAGAAGGTGTATTAACTGCTATAAGAAGGAGTGTATGAATGCAATGGCCGGATCAGAACTGTGTGACAACTGCAAACTGGAAAATCTCCACAGGAACTATGAACTCAATGAAACAGATTGTTTCAGCCTGTTTAATGAGTTCCTGGAAATGGGTAATTTATTTGCATTAAGATTAATAAAAAAAAAACTTTAGTATAACCCATAAACAACATCCTCATTGTGGATAGAATCATAGAAAATGAATTTTCTAAAAATACTACATTGTCAAAATATATTTTCTTTTGTTATCTTCCAAGTGATACAGTTCAGTTTCACGACTATATTCGTTGCGGCATTTCCTTTGGCTCCATTGTTGGCCCTTCTAAACAACATCATTGAGATCCGACTTGATGCTATTAAGATGGTCAGTCTTGAACGCAGACTGGTGGCGACAAAGGCCAACGATATTGGTGAGTGGAAATGGATCATGGGATATAAACCGATTTTATAAAGTTACAGGTGCAAGCGTTGCTTAGCAGCATCATTTCATTCCTTTCCTGTTTCAGGAGTCTGGACAGACGTGCTGGAGACCATTAGTGTTTTTGCGGTCATTGCTAATGGACTGGTCATTGGTATATCCTCTGATTTTATCCCACGTCTGGTTTACCAGTACTACTACGGGCCTTGTGCCATTGGTAGTGATTCTGGCATTGAGTAAGTAGGATTTGGCATTTTTTCTAACTGCGTGCTCAATGGTTGCAACAACGAAAGTGTCTTTTAATTTTTTCTTTTTTTGTTTCTTTCTCAGCTGTATGGAAGGATACATAAACAGCACACTGTCCACCGCCAATATAAGTGATGAGAGAGTCCGTCAAGATTTCTTACTGAAACAAATGGTCACTAACAACGGCATACATGTTACACACTGCAGGTACTATGGTTTGCCATTTCAGTTCAGGCTTTAAAAATTTGTACTTTTAGTAATTTTTTTTCACTTAACGTATTTATTTGAGAGAGTTACCAACCAACACAATCTCACAGGAATTCAAAACTATTAGACAAGGTGTCTTATTCATATGAATTCGTACAATTTTATATGTATGTTGTAGTACGATTTGATTTCGTGCCAGTGATGTTAGGATAAGGGGTGGGGTTAGGGCTTCACTATTGTTCTTTTCTTACAAGCATACATTTTGGTACGATTCACATCATACAGATGCATACGAATAAAATAGTTATGAATTCCTGTGATAATCAGGTTAAACCAACTCAACACTGGTGGCATTCACACTGTCAAAAAAAACTAAACTGCGATCTGATTGTTTTGGATCGGATATGAGGCACTTTTGACTGTGGTTCTAAATTAGATAAATATCAGTGGACAAAGTTTGTTTAGTTGCGCGGGAGAATATTGTAAACCGAAGAATCGTACAAATGTCATGAACGTGGGTGGTGAGGACACAATGACAAGGACCCAAGTGCAGACAGCGGGTAAGGGGTTAACATGGACTTTAATAATAAATAACAAAAAGACAAAACAAAAACCCACGAGGGAGTAAAACAAGAGTATTTCAACAACAAAGACTAACTACACTAAACTAGACAACACTAAAAATAACATTTACCACATATTACAAAAGACTAACCTAACCTAACCCAACCCACATGAAACAAGTGACAGAAAACAATGAACCAGCATAGGACAGAAAACACAGGGACCTTATAAAAGGGACAAATCAAGAGGGAACAGGTGCATGAACTAAATAATCAATTACGAGGAGACGAAAGGGCAGGAACAGAGACGCAACACCGGAGAGTGGAAGGCCAACAGGGTCAAAACGCCTCTCCACATAAAACAAGAGGTTCGGTCATGGTTCTGCCACTAGGCCAAGAAAAGCAAGACAAGATGGGGCAGAACCATGACAGAAGCCCCCACCCCCCTTAAGGAGCGGCATCCTGACGATCCCTAAGGAACAAACAAGACTAGACAGACTGTGACAAACCATAACTACACAAGACATGACCAAAAAACATGATACATAAAAAAAGTCCAAACAAAGACATGGCGCCGGCTCAAAGGCCGGCTGGACAGCACATGGCACCGGCTGGATGGCCGGCTGGACAACACATGGCGCCGGCAGGATGGCCGACTGGGAGGCCGGCTGGGCAGGTCTGGATGTCGACGAGACAGGGCCGGAAGTCGGTGGCTGGGCAGCGTTCTCCGATGGCTGGGCAGCAAACAGTGACAGGAACAACACATAAACACATAGGGTGTCGACTTCGACAGGCCTGGGTACCAGCTGGGATGCCGACAGGGATCTGTGGCGGGAACAGGACACCGGCGGTCTTGACCCTGGAGGGGAACCCGGCAACCTCAACCCTGGAAGGGAGCCCGGCGGTCTCGATCCCGGACGGGGTTCCAGCTGTCTCGACTCTGGAAGGGAGTCCAGCGGTCCCGACTCTGGACAGGAGCTCGGCAGCCTCTACCCTGGAAGGGAGTCCGGCGGCTTCGACCCTGGAGGGGAGTCCGGCGGTATCGACCCCTCCCGCTGCGATCCCTCTGTCTGCTGGGTCTTGAAGGGGCTGGTTCATTCTGTCATGAACGTGGGTGGTGAGGACACAATGACAAGGACAGAGGACCCAAGTGCAGACAGCGGGTAAGGGGTTAACATGGACTTTAATAATAAATAACAAAAAGACAAAACAAAAACCCACGAGGGAGTAAAACAAGAGAACAAGGGTATCACGAGAACAAGGGTATCACAAGAACAAAGACTAACTACACTAAACTAGACAACACTAAAAATAACATTTACCACATATTACAAAAGACTAAACTACACTAACAAAACAAGAACTCACCCACATGAAACAAGTGACAGAAAACAATGAACCAGCACAGGACAGAAAACACAGGGACCTTATAAAGGGGACAAATCAAGAGGGAACAGGTGTGGGGCATGAACTAATTAACAATCAATAACGAGGAGACGAAAGGGTGGGAACAGAGACGCAACACCGGAGAGTGGAAGGCCAACATGGTCAAAACGCCTCTCCACATAAAACAAGAGGTTCTGTCATGGTTCTGCCACTAGGCCAAGAAAAGCAAGACAAGATGGGGCACAACCATGACAGCAAATTGAATTTTACATAAATGTAAATTTACATAAAACAATTCAGCAATACACAAAATTCCATTTTGGATTTCATGTGCTCTTTAAAGTCACAACCTAAATATACAATCAAGAGTTTTGTTGCCATGCCATATCTGTAAAAGTTCTTGTATGGTTTAATATAATGCAATTTGTCAAATCAAACATGTCAATAGCATACATGTACAACATTTCGTATGTGTGTTATATGTTGTGTGCAATTCAGTTGTCAAATCCTACTTGTTAGTCTGCATTTTGGAAAGTTCCCTGCTCATTGAGGCACTGGAGGGTTGAATTGACCCAAAATAACTATATTAGTGTCCACATGAGTGAGTAATAACGTTGGACTGTTATGTTAAAGAAATGAATGCAGATAATGCTCTACGTTTTGCAAATAAACCAACATAAAAGCTTGTGATCATTGGTACTAACAGTACAGTACCAATGATCACAAGCTTTTCTGTTGGTTTATACATTTTTGTACATGAAATCCAACACTGAGAGAATTGTTTTTGAAAGAAGTTTTATTCTTTCGTAAGAGACTACATCAGTTTGATCAGTATCTTTGGGTTTGGACAGAACCAAACTATGAAGTCCTTGGCTCTGCGCTCTGTGGTGTGCAATATTTATTGACTGTCTTCTTTTCAGCTATAGAGACTACAGAAGTAATGAAGACTTCAGTTTAACTAATCAGTTTTGGGTCATTCTGGCAGCACGATTAGTTTTCATCATTCTGTTTGAGGTAAAACGATATATTTAAAAACATGCGGTTCAGGTTTTTAAGTATTTGTTTTAGTACCTCAATGAATGTTGTTTCTCTCTCTCTCTCTCTCTCTCTCTCTCTCTCTCTCTCTCTCTCTCTCTCTCTCTCTCTCGGAGCAGCATGTTGTGGTAATCTTTAAGTGTGTAGCAAGCTGGTTTGTGCCAAACTCACCGCTGGATGTGAGAAATGAAAGGCTGTTTGATAAACTCAGCAGATTAAAGGAAGAACTGAGGTCAGTAACAAGAGTTAACAGAAAATAGATTTCCAAAGTAGCACTGTTGTAAATTAGAGAGAATAATGTAACATAATGTTATGTTAAATTTCTGTCATTATTTATCTGTTTGTATTTCCAAACTCAGAGTTCATTTCTTTCTTGACGATATGTTTTTCAGAGCACAAAGATCACACCAGGACACTTTCACTAAACTAAATGAGCATGATAATACAATTAAATTCGAACAGAGAAACAAAAACAAGCTAAATAGTCTGTGAGCCACACTTAGTTTTATCAGCAAGCTTTATAATGTCCCTCCACATAAAAATCTGTTCATTAAACCCAATGTGGGCTATAGCTCTTATCGAGTGTCTTGGATTTCACAGTAAAAACTGTAGACTGGGATATTTGGCCTTTCTTGGCTTTTGATTTGTGTGTGCCTTTAACATTAAATACAAAAACAAAAAGGTTTGTGTTAATTATGTTTTCATGTTATATACATGTATGTGAACATTGTTACAATTGTACCAGTTTTTATATTTTGTCTACGTACTTGAAACGTTTCATATATTGTATGAACTTGTTCTTTAAATAGCACTTAACATTTATTCCATAACTGTATTTATCCAAAGATGTTTACTAAACACTATGATTTGATGAAGTTATGTTGGGGGATAAATAAGCGATATTTACAGTTATTTGAACAAAAATCACAAAGCACTCTAACACTTAAACATTTACATAAAACTTGTGCTATACACTTTTTTTTGGCCGTGTCAATGTTTATGAAACAATATTTTATAACCTTGGCCTACATGGAAAATAGCATGTCATATGGAATATAGCACTACTTTTATTAAGTTGTGTCCTCTTTGGACCTTAACAATGTGAAACCATTTTATAATATGGAAAAGAGCAACTTGCAATTCGGAAAAAAAAACATTTTATTTGTGTTTAATGGAATAAAGACAATTTTACATGTTTGTAATGATTTCGGATTTTATAGAATTTGTCTGTGCATTATTAATAAAATAATGCAGTAGATCTTTTGCTTGATATACTGAACTATTTTCTCATTTTTGTGGGAGCTGCTTCCCGTTTGAAGACCTGGTTTGTCAAGGTGACCAAACACATTTACAGTATGTTATCACTTAATATGCGCACAAAGAGCTGCTATATGTTCCCGAATGCTCAAATGAACACCAGCGAATCTATGAATACAGATCAAATACAGAATATTACCATATAGAGTATTGCAAGATTAGTTGACAGTGAAATCTTAAATTATTTTCTGTTCATATAACAATGACAGATCATAGCTTTTATATAAAATTGGTGTGAAAATATTTGTTTTTTCTATTTTAGCCCTATCATCTTTATTATGATTTCAAAGTTACAGTTATACGTATTTGTTAATTGTCATATTACACAGCTCTCTGGAAAACTTGATACTGATCAAGTCAGTGCTTGAAGTGGGCCAGTACGACCGGTCCACAGTACAGGCAATTCTTATTTTAATCTTTAGCGTACCTTCACTTGTTCTTCTCACATATTGCCAGTACTTTGCCACTCCGACTCAAAGCGTCATTATGGGTGATTAATAGTAATGACATCACACAGGCAGGGGCGGGCGCTTATGCTGCATTCCACACAACTGGGATTTCAGATAGTTCCACTTAAAACCCAGAAATAAATGTCTATGGCACTCGAAGTCGGACATGGGACCGCAGAACTCTCAAATCGATCAACCCTCACCTCAGGGAGACGCGCCTAAAATGCTTCCAGCAAGACTTAAGCACTATCTCCAAACATTGTTTTTATGTGGTAATAATTTGCATATGGCAACATACACAAGAGAGTACCGGAACTTTTTTCCCACTTTAAGCACTGGGTAAAGTTACTGTATATATAACATTATGACACGCAACAAGCTATCTCTGTCTTGCACATTGAAATGCATTGTAGCCATGTTAATTTAGTTATTAGTAACTATCTGCTGAACACTTATGAGCTATGTTACATTTAAATATTTGTTGAACAATGTAAGTGTCACGATCCGGTCTGTGTTTTCCCCTGTCTGATGTGGGTTTCAAGTTTTTAAGTTATTTTGTCACTTCCTGTTTTCTATGTAGTCTGTTGTAGTTCTTTTGCTCATTGGTTCCCTATTGATTTGCTCCCAGGTGTGTCTTGTTACCCTGTTTGGTTCTGTCTATATAGCCCTTGTGTTTCACTTGTCATTTGACAGTTGTTGTTTCTGTGTTTTGGTACATTTATGTTTCGGATTAGGCTATTTTTGCACCTTGTTTCTTTGTGCTTTTATTTTGTTGTAGGCTACTTTGTTTTGTGTTAATTAAATCTCAACTGCACTTGGATCCTCTTTCGGCCTGGTTTCTACATTGTTACAGAACGAACTGAAAATGAGTGGTGGCGAGATGAAGCTTTAAAGCTTTTAGCCAAGTGGTTCACAAAAGAGTTCATTTCTCTAGGCTTCATTTGCTCAAAATACCATCTGGTGGACAAAGAGTGTCAAACAAGCAGATACATTACAGATGTGGCTGACGTGGTCTGTGATGCACTGTATTTTGCGCCAGTTAAGGCTAAGAAATAACGGTGAAGAAAAAAAATACAATATAATGTGTATTTTCTGGTGGTATGTAATGATTGTATAACATAACGGTGTAATAAACGTATTGGCTTGAAATGAATGGGGCTATCATTATTTACAATTATTTGGTCATGATAAGAAGAAGGGGCAATATTCTATATTCTAAAACTGGAAGGTGTCTGGGTTTAACTAGGCACAGGGCAGTGTTGTGCTTGTGCATTTGGTTTATACAGCTGTCAAAATGTCGCTTCAAGATTCGAAACGCTTACTGAACCACTCAGGCGGAAGCGAGGCTTGCGTCATCTATGATGTCAGTGGTCTAAAGCGATCACCTGGACAAACGCTTCACTGAAAGCTTCCAGGATTTCACGACACACACACGAAGCCTCGGTTCAGAACGCAACATCACTACAAAAAAATGGAGCCAGCAGTGTCCCTTGTTCGCCTGCACCACGGACCTAGCACCCTCGAAGACCACATCAAAAACTTTTGGACATTGCAAACACCTCCCAGATCTTATATTTATAGATTTTTTTGTTGTGGACTTATCCATCCACTTCTAATTCAACTCAACTCACCCATGATTGTCCTCTAGGGTCATTTCTGCAATTTCTAGAATATGCCCTGGCGCTAGTCGGGTCCCCTTTCAAGGCACAGGCGTCTGATTTCTAACCTGGAAGATACTCCTCTGGCATCTGTGCGAGTGGCTAGTGTCCCGAACGTCCCAAGCCTGGTGGTTCTGGAGGCATCTGTTACTGATGTCCCTTCCCATCCGCCGGCAGAAACGTCTCACTGGAGAAGCCCTTAAGTTGTCTTGTGGTTTTTTTTGTGTTGTGTTTTTATAGTTTTTCTGACCACTAGATGGTGACAGAGCATTACTCTCGGAACATTCATTTACTGTAGCTGTCAACCAAATAGATAAACAGATGTATCTCTGTAAATAAATCTGTCCCTCAGTCCTCATTGATTGATACTAACAGGTTTGTAATCTCACTGAATTCATAGTGTTATTGTCATACCTAGTGTGAACTTTGATGACATAAAAAAATCACTAACAATAAAGAAGTGAAACTTGTGTTTCAGTTCAGATGATTGAACCAATCAAACAGTGGCACTGAGAGTGTTGAGCTGAAAATCACATTTGCATTGAAAGGATGAAGAGACTCAGATGTTCTCAGAATAGATCCGCTCTGTCTCCAGAGATCATGTTCACAACACAACAGCTGCATTTCACATTTACTGCTACACGAACCTTTACACAACTATTAAAACTATTAAGAATCATGATACAGGACATTCCTGCACAAACACTACATGTGATTTTCTCTGTTGTCTGAATGAAGTTGTTAGACACAAATGTAACATGTTCAGAAGCTTTATTGAATGTTTCAGTAAACACAGCACATTGAAAGATGTCACAGTGGTTTGACACACGAGCTCTCATTCAGTATTGATCTGCTGCACTGGACTCATGAATGATGTCTGACACTCAGATACGACTCATCAACACTCACAGCTGCTATTGAGAATCTTGTTTATCGTGTTTCACTCTGCAAACATACACCTCTCTCTCTTCCCAGCGTGCTTTGCTGAGGGTCAGGATGCTACTGCGGCTGTATCGGCCGTCATGCTCACTCTCTTCACTGGTGTGAACCCCTTCTGTGACCTCTGACCCGTCAAGTGTCCAGCTCACCAGCGCCCCCTGTGGAGAGTAAGAGCTGAGCAGACAGAGCAGCGCTGTTGAGTTTTCAGAGATCTGTAGAGAAGAGAACGACAGCAGAGACACTGAGGGCTTCTGAGGACCAGCTGAAGGACACAAACACACAACACATTCACAAACACAATGAAAACAACAACAATGCACATCTTTAACATTTACTAATTTTCTGTACGTTGAGTAATTTATTGGAGAGTTTTTTACTTCAGTAATATACACCAGTCAAATATAATCTACTGAAGCTATTGTACAAAAACCCTCATTACACCTGACTGAATACAAACTAAAACAGAATATACAGCAATTACATCAGACAATACAAGCTACAGTTCAGGAGATCTCTAAAGGATTCCATTTATTATTAATATCACTATTATTATTATTATTATTATTGTTGTTTTAGTTTAGTGTCTATGTACATTCAATAATGATAGTGCACTAGACTGTAGCAGAAGAATCCTGCCCACTTCTTTGCATTGTGATCACGTGCTTCAGTGCTCTGAGAGTGTTTATAGTGCTGTACAGTTTAACACTTCATGACTGACAACACAACACAACACAACACAACACAACACAACACAACACAACACAACACAACACAACACAACACAACACAACACAACACAACACAACACAATCTTCATCAACACACAAACCAAAAAGAACAACAATGACTTTCAGCATCATCTTCATCTGAACACTCACAGTGTTTGCTCAAGGTTTGTGTAGTAACATTTTCATCACGATTGTTCATTCATTGAAGAGTGAAATCTTCATTTGTTTCAGTGTTGTCTTATATTTCATTCTCGTTGCTTCTTTCAGAGTGTAGAGGACAGTACTCAGAGTCCATAAGTAACAGCAGTTCAACCAGGACAACATCTTCAAATAAAGTGTAAAGTCAGCAGTGGAGTACGTAATGGTGATTACTTACACTGGTACTTACAGAAACCTGGAGAAGCTCAGGCTAAACTCCTCATATATAGAGCAACAACCCTCTATTCTGGAACTCCATCTAGATTCAGTGGCAGTGGATCAAACACAGATTTTACTCTGAGCATCAGTGGAGTTCAGACTGAAGATGCAGGAGATTATTACTGTCAGAGTGTACACTGTCCTAGTAGCTGTGTGTTGACACAGACTGAACAGTGACTGCACTGATACACCTGACACATACTACAGCTGCTCAGGGGAAAAGTTAAATTATAATGATTGTATTTTATATTGGATTATATTAAGACAAATATTTACATAATCACACTATCGGTCAAAAGTTTTTGAAAAATTCAGTGAAATGTTTCACATTAATAAAATGAAAACATTTGATCTGAAGGAGTATGCTGAAATGTAAGAAAGATCTTTTATAGACAAAAACGTAATTTTGCAAATATAAATGTTATTTTTTTCAGTTACAAAACAAATGTTTTTTTTATTTAAATGAATGACATTGACTGAATAATGAAAAAAGAACAGTCAAGAGCTCAGAGTAAATGGAACTCTTTTAATATTGTTTAAAAAGCATCTCAGGGTGAGACCTGAAGAAGTTGCTTGATACTAGCAAAATGTGACTACACTAAAGGTACTAAAATACGCAACATAATTCCTGTATAATTGCAATTTCTTTTGTTTTATTTCATCATTTTGATGAGTTTAGTTTTATACTAAATTGTGGAAAATGTGAATAAATAAATTAGTATGTGTTCAAAACATTTTGATCGGTAGTGTATACATTTAAAATGTTTATTTATTTATTACTCACACACATCATCAATACCTCTACCTCTACCTCTAAAACACACTGAACCCTCCTTGTCCAGGCCCTTGTAATCTTTAGGCTGGACTACTGCAATGCTCTTCTTGCAGGTCTTTCTCGCAAAGCCAATCAAACACCTCCAGCTGGTTCAGAACGCAGCAGCGTGGCTCATCTTCCAGGAGCCCAAAAGAGCCCCTGTGACGCCCCCTTCATGTGTTTGGTTAAACAGTACAGATGATGATGTCACACAGATGGTGGAATTATAACATATACTGTACAGATTAATTGCTGAACTATAATTCAGATCACATTAATGTCAGATTATTGCTGTAAAAAACAAAAGTGGCATCTGAACACTATCTATTTTGGTTCTCCAGTGTTTCATTTCCTCCTGTTTCTTTCATTCACAAGTTTCCACTTTTGTAATTTCAGATTTCCCCCGGAGTCCCAGAGCATATGCACATGTACCTTTTAAAAACATAGCTTGAATTCTCTTGACAAACGAAAAGACGTAAAATATTATTTATATCTAGAATGCATATAGAATGTTTATTTTGCTCAAGAACATGTAAATGTACATATCACACTAAAACGAAACCACACATCGAGAGCTGTAGTGCTAATTGTCATGGTTCTGCCCCATCTTGTCTTGCTTTTCTTGATCTTGTGGCAGAGCCATGGCAGAACCTCTTGATTCATGGAGAGGGGCATTTTGGCACTGATTGCCTTCCATACTCTCCAGGTCTCGTCATTGTTCCTGCCCTCTTGTTTCCTCGTTAGTGATAATTATTAGTTCATGCCCCGCACCTGTCCCCTCTTGATTTTGATCCCTTATAATGCCCTTGTGTATTCTGTCCTGTGCTGGTTCATTGTGTCGTGTTTCAGGAAATTCTGAATTGTTGAACTATGCTGGCAATGATGAAATTTGCGACAATAATTGGTTAACAATACATCTGGGAAAAGCACCCCAGAATGGTTCAGTGAACAGTTGTAACACTAATGCTGATGGAGTCAAACGAGAATGAAGCAATCAATGCGTGTTTACATTCACATTCTTACTCTGATTAAGCTTAATAAACTGAATACAAGTAAGCCTGTTGAACAAAACAGCATATTCAGGGTTAGGTATGTTTTGATGCTGGTTTGTGCTAGTTTAAGCTGGTCATGTGTTGGTCGTTAGCTGGTTTAAGCTGGTGAGGAACCAGCACATGACGACCTTAAACCAGCTCAAGCAAACCAGCATCACAACATACCTAACCCAGCAGATGATGTTTTTTTCAACAGGGAGTTAATGTAAAAGTGTAAAACGGTTTTCTTTTATCAGGGAAATATCATAAACAGCCTAAGAAAAACCTGCTCGGCAGAGGTAGTTTTTTGCCCATTACTTTTGCGTTGCATGTAGATGCTGTTACCGGTTTTCTCCCAGTTTTGTTAATGTGCTCATGTCTGGTAGCCTATGATTAGTAAAAGCCTCAAACAGAAGTAACAATAAACTAACACATAAAAGTCTACCCTCGAATCATGCAGTTGATGTAGAAACAGCAAAATGAAAAAAAAAATGTTATTGCATATGCAGGTACTGCGGACATTAAAATAGATATAAAAATACAGGTTGTCAAGGATTTGTACATGAGGCTGTCCAGAAGAAACTGGAAAACAACCTGACTAGAAGGACAGGATCATGACACCTGGCAAGTCTCAAACTTCCATGTAAACCCGGTTTTCTGCGAAGCGGGTTTAATGATTTGCATGTAAACATGTGTAAACAGATTTCTGTTATAAGGAGATTTTTTTATAGATATCCATTTGTTTTTGCCCATGTAAACACACTCAATGTGTCTTATATCAGAGTGAAGAGTTGATGAAAACATTAATAAGGTCAGTATGTTGTGTATGAGCCCAACTCGTGAATAACGTGTCAAACAAGCGAAAGTGACTTGTGGTTATTCATTTGACAGTTTGGTTTAGAAATTTACTTCATCTGCAGGTGTTTTCATGGTTCATTGAGTGATGTTTATTTATAAAAAAAGAGCTGATGTGTGATCCGTCACAAAAGACAAAATGAGTCATGAAGATTCAATATGATTTTATTTGTAGAATTTTGATCGAACACAATCAGCAGTGAAGGAATAAAGCACACATGCACTGGTGTGTGGTGTTTGTGAAAAGCAGAGCAGATGTCAGATCAGAGAGAGGAATGAATGTAGAAACACATGTGAGACATGAGTGAGACTCAGATGAGAACAGAAGTCAGAGGAGAGAGAGAGAGAGAGTCTAGTGTGAACACTGATCATCTCTCCTGAATTGTCCAGTGACTGTATGACTGTGATCTTTGTGTTTGGCCTCACAGCTCACTGAGAGCACTGAGCTCCACTCCTGCTCAGAGAGAGTCAGACTGCTGCTCGAGCTGTACAGACCGTCCTCCTGCAGGAGCCCAACACTGGTGTCCTGAGATCTGCTGCTCCCATCCACCTTCCACATCACACTGTCTCGTCTTTAGGACGAGTGAAGCCTGACAAACACACAATAGTTAGAAACTCACAGACATTATAATTTAAGAAACAAACAACTTCCTACTAAGATCATAATAAATAAAGATGAGATCTTTCACTCATGTTGATCTAAATGTTCATACAGTATTCACAAATGTTTACAAGTGCTATGAATCACCAACATACAGTAGTGTTTGTAAATGATTTTTGATTTTAGAAATGATCAATGCGGAAAACACTACCTTTGTGACATTTATTTATTTTGATTAAGGATTAAAATATAATGTAGAAAGTAGCTGTAACATCACCTACAGTGACAAAGTCTTAACAGCATTTCAAATAATCATACGAGTGAACTAAATGGTTTTGAAAAATATAACCCAACAATATATTAAATACAATAAATAAATACAAATTGTTTGTTGTAACACAAAATACATTTAATTTGATGTTCTATTTTCACAATGCAACTTTTATACATTTTATAGCGGTCACGAATCTCAGGTGAGGTGAGACAAGGAGAGAGGACCCAAACACACAGCGGGTAAGGGGATAAACAAGACTTTTAATAAATAATAAAACACAAAACAAAAACCCACGAGGGAGTAAAACGTCTTGGTTATGGATGTAACCCCAGTTCCTTGATGGAGGGAACGAGACGTTGTGTCGAACCGACAGAATGGGGTTTGTCTTGAGAACCTATCATCTTCTGAGAATTTAGAAAAGGCCAATGAAAATTGGCGAATGAAATTTGCATGCCGGAGTCCTTCCCGGATGTCCGGGTATAAGAGGGAAGCCGGCGTGCTCATTCATTCACCTTTGGTCTGAGGAGCCTTAAGCATCCTCCACGGGCGGAGGCCTAGTTCTCTAACAGCAAGAAGCCGCCCGGCACCTTAAGGGCCACTGGGTAAGCATTATTCCCCGCGGGGGAAAAATGCTGCAGAGACCACTACCTACCGAAGGGAGGAATTAGTGGAGACACCACATGGTCTTACCATCAGGGGAGAACTCATGGGAAAACGTGCGGACTGAAGGAGTTAACCGCAAGTTGGGAGACCACCTAGGGAGGTCATGGGTTGCTGAGGTGGGAACCATTCATGAGGATACATCAGACGGAACAGCCCACGGAGGGGGGGTTACCACGTCTGGAGCACTAGGTCTGCTTAGAGCTATGTGGGAGATAACTCAACTGTACCCCGGCCTAAGGGTGCTTGGATGGAATGGATGGAATGGTGATGGATGGAATGCCTATTCTTTACCCGAGGGGAAAGAAGTGAGGCCGAATAGCCGCTGCTCCCCCCGGAGGGGGAAGGGCTTTCGCAGGCGTACGCCCTAGCGATTACCGGTCCTACCTGTTGCCCTGCAGGAAACGGGCTGACACCGGTTCTACGCGGAGGTTGTAGAACCTCGCGAAGGTATTGGGCGTAGCCCAATCCGCAGCTCTGCAAATGTCTGCCAGAGAGGCGCCCTGAACCAGTGCCCACGAGGAGGCGACACCCCGAGTGGAATGTGCCCTAACTCCTAAGGGGCAGGGGCGATCTTGCGACTGGTATGCCGTGGCGATGGCATCCACGATCCAGTGTGCCAGTCTCTGTTTGGAGACAGCCCTCCCCTTCGGCTGACCTCCAAAACAGACAAAGAGCTGCTCAGAGCTTCTAAAGCTCTGCGTGCGGTCAAAGTAGAGGCGCAGTGCGCGTACTGGACACAACACGGAAGGGGTTGCAAGTTCACCACCTGGTCCCAGAGGGGAGTGGTGGGAACCTTGGGCACGTAGTCGGGCCGTGGTCTCAGGATAACTTGAGAGTCTCCAGGCCTGAATTCTAGGCAACCCGTGGACACAGAGAATGCTTGTAGGTCCCCTACCCTCTTGATAGAGGCGAGCGCCACCAGGAGGGCCGTCTTCATCGACAGGCGAGAAACATCGGCCTCTCCTAGGGGCTTGAAGGGGGGCCTCTGGAGGTCCTCCAGGACCACTTCGAGGTCCCAAGAGGGTACGGGGTGCAGGCGAGGCGGATTCAACCATCTCGCGCCCTCAGGAACCTGGTGACCAGGTCGTGCTGTCCTAGAGACTTACCAGCAACTGGATCGTGATGTGCGGCTATAGCGGCAACATACACTTTCAGTGTGGAAGGGGAGAGGTTCCTCTCAAGTCTTTCCTGGAGAAAGGACAGTACGTACCTGATCGAGCATCTCTGTGGGTCTTCTCCGCGAGAAGAGCACCAGGACGAGAAGAGGTGCCACTTGAAGGCATACAGTCTCCTAGTGGCCGGAGCCCTAGCCTGGGTGAGAGTCTCTACCAACGCCGGGGGTAGGCCGCTCAGGATCTCCTCGTCCCGTCCAGGGGCCAGACATGGAGGTCCCAGAGGTCTGGCCTGGGATGCCAAAACGTGCCCTTCCCCTGAGAAAGAAGGTCCTTCATCAGGGGAATCAGCCAGGGGGGAGTTGTTGTCAGAAGCATCAGCTCTGAGAACCAAGTCCGGTTGGGCCAGTAAGGCGCAACTAGTAACACTTGATGCTCCTCTTCCCTGACCTTGCACAGGGTCTGTGCAATGAGGCTCACTGGGGGGAAGGCGTACTTCCGCTTGTCCCGCGGCCAGCTGAGCGCAAGGGCATCCATGCCGAGGGGACCGTCGGAGAGGGAGTACCAAAGCGGACAATGGGTGGAGTCCGGGGAGGCAAACAGGTCCACCTGCATCTGGCCGAACTGCTCCCATATGAGCTGAACCGCGTGGGGGTGGAGTCGCCACTCTCCGTGAGGCGACCCCTGACAAGAAAGCCGGTCTGCTGTCTGGTTCAGGTCGCCCAGGATGTGTATGGCTCGCAGGGAGCTGATCACCTGCTGACTCCAGAGGAGGAGGCGTCGGGTGAGTCGTGTTAGCTGCCGTGAGCGAATGCCACCCTGGTGGTTGATATACGCCACGGCAGCTGTGCTGTCCGACCTGACCAGCACGTGCCTGCCCTGCACGAGAGGTTGGAATCTCTTCAGTGCAAATAGCACAGCCCGTCCACAGCCCCGACACTGCGTGCCCATTGCACACGGCACCCCAGCCCTTTAGGGATGCATCCGTCGTCACTACGACGTGCCTTGATACCTGCCCTAGGGGGTAGCCCTGGGGCACATGCCGAGGATGCCATGTTCCCCTGGAGCCTCTGAAATTGTTTCAGGGGGACCGCTGGCTGCCTGAAGTACTTCAGGCAGTGTTACACTGACTGGGCGCGCTCTGTAGACAGTCGCGCTGTCATGGAGACAGAGTCGAGTTCAAAACCGAGAAAGGAGATGCTCTGCGCGGGGGAGAGCTTGCTCTTTTCCCAGTTGACATGTAGCCTCAACCGATCTAGGTGCCGGAGCACTAGGTCCCTGTGTGTACACAACAGATCTCGCGAGTAAGCCTAGATGAGCCAGTCGTCAAGATAGTTTAGTACCCGTACACCTCCTTCCCTGAGGGGAAGGAGGGAGGCTTCCACGACCTTCGTAAAGACCCGTGGAGACAGGGACAGACCAAAGAGGAGGACCCTGTACTGATATGCCCGTCCCTCGAACGCGAACCGTAGGAATGGCCAATGTCGAGGGAGGATCGAGACATGAAAGTACGCGTCCTTCAGGTCGATTGCCATGAACTAGTCCTGACACCTGACGGACGTCAGGATGCGCTTCTGCGTGACCATACTGAAAGGCAGCTTGTGTAGGTGCCTGTTCAGAACACGCAGATTCAAGATAGGGCGCAACCCCCGCCTTTCTTGGGGATAATGAAGTACGGGCTGTAAAACCCGCTGGACATCTCGGCTGGTGGGACGGGCTCGATCGCTCCCTTCGCCAGAAGGGAGGCGACCTCCGCCCGAAGTACGGGAGCATCCTTGCCTCTGACTGAGGTAAAAAGGACGCCCTGAAACTTGGGCGGACGTGTAGCGAACTGAATTGCGTAGCCGAGACGGATCGTCTTCCTTAACCAGCCTGACGGTCTGGGAAGCTGAAGCCAAGCTCCCAGAAACCGTGACGGGGGACTAGAGGTTTGATCTTCTTCATCGCCCCCCGGGGCTCTGCTGTTTTTCCTGCCTGGTGATTGTCCAGCTCAACGCACTGTCTGTCTGAGAGTGCTGAGGGCTGGTGTTTATACTCGACATTGCGTTTCGCCAAGACGCAATGTCGAGTTGCTGTCCACCGTCGACCAGAGGGTGGGAACGGCTGTGATAACCCAGAGAGAGAGGAAACTCTTTTTGTGAGGAAGTGGGTGCTGGCCCCCCGGAGGGGACCATCAGATGGTAGGACGGGGCAGGAACCATCCCTATCCGACCCAGCGATGGAGTGGCTGGATTTGTGCCCGATGGTGGCCTCGATCTCCATGGGGTCCCTCCATCAGGGCCGCTTCTGCTTCCGCGACGGCTGCTGACGGGGAGGCGGTTTCCTCTTCGACGTCCTTTTCCGGGAGGCAGCCTTGGAAGGGGGCACTGGAGCCGGAGTCGAAGAGGGCCGGGGCTGCTGGGAAGCAGACGCCGCTCGGGATCTCGAAAGCCTGGAGGCGGCCGAGTCACAGCGGGGCAGGATATGCTTGATGGCCTCCGTCTGCTTCTTCACCGTCGAGAACTGCTGAGAGAAATCCTCAACGGTGTCACCAAACAGCCCACCCTGCGAGATGGGGGCGTCAAGAAAGCGAACCTTCTCGGCGTCCCGCATCTGCACAAGGTTAAGCCAGAGGTGCCTCTCCTGGACCACCATGGTGTACATCGCCCGACCCAGGGCCCGTGCCGTCATCTTAGTCGCCCGTAGAGCGAGATCGGTGGCGGTACGGAGTTCCTGCATTACCGCTGAGTCGGTCTTACCCTCGTGGAGCTCCTGGTGGACCTGCAGGATGGCCATGGCGTGGAGGGAGGAGGCAGCCTGACCCGCAGCAGTGTAAGCCTTCGACACCAGAGATGCCGAAAACTTACACGCCTTGGATGGGAGTCTAGGCCGAGCTCTCCAGGTGGCCGCGGTCTGCGGGCACAGGTGCACCGCGACAGCACGCTCCACCTGGAGAATCTCGACATAGCCTCTGGCCGCCCCACCATCGAGGGAAGTAAGGGCGAAGTAATGAGCTTTTCTGACTGGAACGGGCTGTGAGGGGCGCGTTCCAGGTCTTACTTAGCTCCTCATGCACTTCCGGGAAGAACGGGACCGAAGCTGGGCGCGGCTTGGAGCCGCGCTCAGACCCCAGGTACCATGTATCCAGCCGCAAGCTCTGGGGTAAAGGCGGTGCAGTGCACTGCAGCCCAATGCTCGCGGCGGCCCGGAAAAGCATGGTTGTCATCTCGACGTCCGCTTCTTCCTGGGCTCGACCCCCCGGGGGAGGGAGCTCCGAGGAGTCGTCGGGGTCGGATGCCAAAAGGTCGCCCTCCGATGCTGCGATCGACATCTCATCTTCGTGGAGGAACAAGATGGGGTAGGACCGTCTCTTGAGGAACGGTCAGACGAGCAACACGGGGCGTGAAAGGTCCGTGAGCCTGCGGCTGGCGGGTTAACGTTCACAGTGATTCCCATATCACCCCCGGTGCTAACCGAAGCGGGTGGCAGGGCCGTAGCCACTGTCATCACGAATCGGGTAGCAGACGAGGTGGTGGCTTTATCCATAAAGAATACATCCACCCGTGACCGCAACGTCTGGATCGCCATCCGCCCGCAGTGCGGGCAGGACGTATCCACAAAGACTGCCTCAGCGTGCCGGAGACCCAAACACCTGAGGCAGACATCGTGTCTGTCCCCTTCCTCAATGAGTGCGTCGCACCCAAGAGAACAGCGGGTCATGCCACGCTGGAGAAATTTGCTCTTTTAGAAAAAAATTTGCTCAGACATTTCCGGAACTGCCGAGACGCCCAGGGGAGAGTCTCTGCAGGAAGGGACCGTCCGCTGCACCACGTCGTAGAATCCAGCAGGATTAGATCACTGAAGATTGAAGAGTCGCTCATCAGATGCGTAGGCTCTGAAGAACAAAAGGTGAATGAATGAGCACGCCGGCTTCCCTCTTATACCCGGACATCCGGGGAGGAGTCCGGCATGCAAATTTCATTCGCCAATTTTCATTGGCCTTTTCTAAATACTCAGAAGATGATAGGTTCTCAAGACAAACCCCATTCTGTCGGTTCGACACAACGTCGAGACCGACAGAAAGGGAAAAAGAGTATAATAAGAACAAAGACTAAGGTACACTTAACAGGACAAGAACTCACCCACACGAAACACGACAGAGTACATTGATCCGACACAAGACAGAGAACACAGGGGCATTAAATAAGGGGACAAATCAAAGGGGAACAGGTGAGGGGCATGAACTAATTAACAACCAATAGCGAGGGATACAAAAGGGCGGGAACACAGACAAGGACCGGGGAGAGTATCGAAGGCCGAAAGGGTCACAATGACTCTCTCCACACATAGCAAGGAATCCTGCCGTGATTCTGCCACAAGATCAAGAAAGACATGACAAGATGAGGCAGAATCAAGACAATAGCACACTAAAATTTTTAGTTTTACAAAAATGAGCCAAAACTTAATCAGAATAGGAAACCGTGCAACAACATAATTATTACCTACATAATTATGTATAAATCATTAAACACATCTAAATCTTTACTCACAATATTGTATAAAAAACAAAGGGGCTCTGTTTCATATTTGTAAGTGCAATATTACAAAGTCATTTTTTAAACCACATGAATATGATAAAATCATATTTATATATTTTTTATATTTCATAGTTGATCTTTACATGTGAAAGCAGAAATCTGTTATAATATTATTGAATTAATTTACTTACTGCCAACATCTAGTCTGGTGCCGCTGCCGAAAGTCCACCACAGTGATACAAACTAATAGAGCGACTGTACAAAAACCTCTGAACGCTTCAGTAACTGCACTATAAACACATCACAAACACATCTTTACACGTTATCACACATTCACACATCACACACATTACATTTCATTTAATCTCCTGGTTATTTATGACAAAAATATGAACATATTTTACAAAGGCTTTTACAAATCCTGAGAATTCTCACTGATGAAAAGTTTTAATTCTCATATCCGACTCTCATGACCTCAATCCTCAAAGTATGAACAAGGATACAATATTCAAAGTTAAAGCCTTACAGTCAAATTGATGATGTAAAGATATGATGACACAAATACAACATCATAATCAATAATATTAGAAACATATGCAAGTATCTGTATTAAAACAGACAAATTATTTTGATTACACATAACACACAATATTCACATTATTTAAAAGATACACAACACATCACAAGTCCAGTGTTTGTCTGTGTTGAGGTAAATGATACATGTAGAGAGTGAGTTTGCGTTGTGATCACGTGCTTTAGTGCTCTGAGACTGTTTATAGTGCTGTGAGTTTAACTGTCATGATCCTGCCTTCTTCGTTCTGTATTTCTAGTCATGTGGCAGGATCGCTACTTTGCCTGTTTTTTCTTGTGAGTGTTTTTACGTGTATCTCGCTTTGATTTAGTCCTGTTTTTGCCCTCTTATGGGAAGTGTTTTGTTTTGAGTTCTTGTTTTGTTTCCGTGTTCTTATCCTTGTTTGGTTTTTGCTCCCCATCGTGGGTTTTTGTTTTGTCTTTGTTATATTAATTAAAGTCTTGTTAACCCCTTCACACCTGCCTGCATCTGGGTTCTTCCACGCTGTCCGTGACAGAATCCACGAGCCACACAGAACCCAGCGTCCACGCCGGTTCCAGTTCGGTGCAGCAGCTGGTGTCCAGTCCAGTGCGACAGGCGCCCAGTCCGGTGCGGCCGGTATCCAGTCCGGCGTCCCAGCCGGGGATCCAGCCGGCATCCAGTCCGGTACTCAGTCCGGTGCGGCCGGAATCCAGTCCGGTGCGGCCGGAATCTAGTCTGGTGCTGCCGGCGTCCCAGCCGGTGATCCAGCCGGCGTCCCAGCCGGTGATCCATCCGGCATCCCAGCCGGTGATCCAGCCGGCGTCCCAGCCGGTGTCCAGTCCGGTGATCCAGCCGGCATCCAGCCCGGTGCAGCCGGGATCCAGTCCGGCATCCAGTCTGGACTTCCAGCCGGCGTTCAGCCCTGTCCAGCCGGCGTTCCAGCCGGCGTTCAGCCTTGTTCAGCCGGCATTCTAGCCGGCGTTCCAGCCGGCGTTCAGCCTTGTTCAGCCGGCGTTCAGCCCTCTTCAGCCGACATTTCAGCCGGCCTTCCAGCTGGCAACGCAGTCGGCTCCCAGCCTTGTGCGGCCGGCCTTCCAGCCGGCGCCCATCTTTGTCCCGCAGACGTTCCAGTAGGCGGTCCCCCCCAGGGCTTCCCCCGTCGAGCCCCCTGGGGCTGCGCGCTTTCAAGCGCCGACCCGGACTAAGACTGTTTCCCCCTCTCCCTACCCTCATGGACTTCCACCCTGTTGACTGTCCCCCATGAGCCCTTGTTTAGCCCCTCCCCCCTCGCATGTTTGTCGTTTTGTATTCTTGTCTGCCCCTTGTCTTGTTCACCATGTTTGTCTGGTTTTTGTCTTTGTCCCAGTCTGTCATGTCTTGTCAGTAGACCCCTTGGTGAACATCTGGGGGTGTTCATTAAGGGGGGGGGGGGGCTCTGTCACGGTCCTGCCTTCTTGGTTCTGCATTTCTAGTCGTGTGGCAGGATCGGGACAGAGCCCTTAGGTTTTATGTGAGAAAGCCATGAGTTGTTTACGTTTTACATCTCTTGTGCTTTCTCGTGTTTTGTCATTGGGTCCGCCCCTCTCGTTTCATGTATTGCCTCCCTGCCATGTCTTATGTTTCTCACCTGCCCCTCATCAATTATCCTTCGTTTGTCTCCCCTTTAAATAATCCTCTTGTTTCATTGTCTTGTTCCTCGTGGATTGCGTTCTGTATGTACGTGTGTGGTTCTTCCGTGTTTCCTTGTCGTTTGCCTGAAAGACAGTGTTCGCTACTTTGCCTGTTTTTTCTTGTGAGTGTTTTTACGTGTATCTCGTTTTGATTTAGTCCTGTTTTTGCCCTCTTATGAGAAGTGTTTTGTTTTGAGTTCTTGTTTTGTTTCCGTGTTCTTATCCTTGTTTTGTTTTTGCACCCCATCGTGGGTTTTTGTTTTGTCTTTGTTATTTTAATTAAAGTCTTGTTAACCCCTTCACGCCTGCCTGCATCTGGGTTCTTCCACGCCGTCCGTGACATTAACACTTCATAACTGACAACACAACACATTCTGCATCATCACATAAACCAACAAGAACAACAATGACTTTCAGCATCATCTTCATCTGGACACTCACAGTGTTTATTACAGGTGAGACATGAAGACTTAATCTGACTTGTTTTTATTTCTGCTGTTTTTGTCGTGCTTGTTTTAGCATATGATGTTAATACATAAATTGTTTATATTTTGTGTTTTCAGAATCCAGAGGAGTTACTCTGACTCAACCTAGAGTGAAAAGTGTTCAACAGGGACAAACAGGTACAATAGAGTGTCATATAGATGTAGGAATATATAGCAACGAATTACACTGGTACCAGCAGAAACCTGGAGATGCTCCTAAACTCCTCATATATTACATCAATAGCCTCCAGTCTGGAGTATCATCTACTGTAGATTCAGTGGCAGTGGAATAGGAAGTACTGGAAAAGATTTTACTCTGAGCATCAGTGGAGTTCTACGGTGGCCTACTAGTGCACATGACAACGAAATTTAAAAAGCAAATATAAGTTCACAACACAACGCAATCAAGCTACAACACAACGGAATAAAGCCACAACACAACGGAATCGAGTCACAACACAACGGAATAAAGCCACAACACAACGGAATAAAGCCACAACACAACGGAAATGCTCCCGACCACTAGGGGGCACCAAAGTTCTTATTATTGTTCTATATTTTTATGGGCACATTCGGCACTTCCGTGCTTGGTTCAGTGCAGACAGCAGTGGGAGAGAGATCCGGGAGAGCATTAAGGATTTTCAAGCTGATTATTAAAGCCGAGGACAAACATTCTAAGACTTTTTCTTTCAACTGGAGCGGATTCTAGTCAGAAAACAGCACACGACTGCTTAAGACCACTATACACATTAACACATTAAATTACTGATGACGACTGGACTTTCTGCTAAACCAACAAATCTATTGATCTATTTACTGATATAGATGAGCAACCTTATATAGATTAGCAAGATATTCCCGTTTCGTTAGTCATAAAACCGCAATGCTCACGTTTATTTACACTTGGTTATGCGTTAATTGTTTTAGAGGTTATGCATGCATAATAAAGGTTAAATAAATTGGTAATGAAAACAATATTTAATAGAGTAATCAATTATTCGTAACAGTAAAAAAACGAATGCAGACTTAAGTCCAGAGCTTGCTCACTGAAACTGAGATAGGAGACTGTGGCATTGTCTGGATCTAAATGCAGACTTAAGCCCATTGCACATTGAGTCCGAAATTTGCGTCCGTTAAAAAACCTTTAAAGTTGAAAAGTACTTTAATCAAAATAATAATAAAAAATACAACGTGTTTTGATCGCTGGATCGAAATTTGATTGCTTAGCCATGTTTAAAACAAGACTGTATGTTCTTCTGTACCCTTACACACACACACACACACACACACACACACACACAGCGTAAACTATAGCTTTTATTTTCGATTGACAATATGTTAGCTTAAGATGGCTATCCTTTTTCATGAAGGAAAACGTTTCGTTGTAATTGCACCTGCTGCTGTGTGGTTTTTGTAAATAATTTGCATTTGTAAATAATAAAACGTGTATTTTCCTTGAAAACAGCCGTGTTTGTCATTTAAAAACATCTATATAATAATATCCCAATAATAGCTTATTCAGTTGTATTTTGTCAGATTTTCTCAAATTTTTCCTGTCTTGTTCCTCATCGTTTCAAGTGCATTCATAATGTCAGTGGCAGGTGGCCATGGTAAATATAAATTAAGGCAAATATAAATGGCATGGTAAATATAAATTATTTAACCAAAGGTTAAATAATGCATACAATCATAAATAAATGTGGACACAGCCATTTATTTCCGTATTCCATTTGACAATATTTAGCTAAAGATCGTGTAATCAAGGAATTTGTTTTTAATGCACATCATTGCTGTTTGTTGTTCTGCATTTACCAAAGAAAATAAGTAATACAATAAAATAAAAAAACTAAATATTTTCCTTTCAATGCTCATCGTTTAATTTTTGATTAAATCGTTTTTGGCCGTAGTCATTTAAAGTCTTGATTATTTCAATTCATATACACACAATAGAAGCAAAGCATGAAAAACATTAATTCTTTAATTTCAACGTTAAAGAAATCATTTCATTTACACGCTTAGCCTATTGTAAATACGACCAATGTATAGCTCACAATACAGTTTCTAGCATTTAAAATCATTTAAACACATATGCACAGTTAAAAAAAAACTCTACGAGTCTACGATATGTCGGTGGAGGTTTTGGAATTCATTCTTTCAATCCAAATTATGTAGGCTAGCTATATTGAAGCAGCGGAGGTTAACTCATATGCTGGTTGTTAAGGCAGAATGCCAATGCAAATAGGCGACAATGCAATGCAAATATAATCTTATGGTGTATTTACAGTATATATGATGTTTGTGTAAATGTGATTCGAAGCACCGGGATTATCCTCTGTTATTAGTTTTGAGTGGCAGTCGTGAATGTCTATAGCTCATTTCCAGTGGGAGACATGCGGTAAGCTGCAAAACGCGAGGGTTTCGTTGGCGGCACGGAGGTGGTGCGCAAGCGGTGCCCAAAATCCTTCCACTGGCACGACTCTTCGCAAGCGCTCTTTTTGTGAACGGCATCCACGCTGGCTTTAACCTGTCAACATTTTAGTGAGCTCAAAACACGGAGAACATAGTTTTAATAATGGAATTCCCGAAGTTATATGACCTAACAAAAAGAAGACAAATACAGAGATTTAAATAAAGAATACAGAGTGGGTTGATTTGCAAGTTAAAATACACGATACGTGTAAAATGTCATAGTAAACTGTGCCTAAAATGAGCGTCATTAGTATTTGTCATTACCGCAAAAATTAATATACATCAACTTAAGGCTGGTTAGTGACCTTGAACGTCCGCCCAGAGACATTTTCACTATGAGAGACAGCAGCAATGCAGCAACTCTGTCCAACTGCCAAGTCTGGTGAAAGGGCCATAACATACATTAGAATGTCATGACTGGCCAATCAAAATCAAGCATTCAAAAGCGCTGTGCAAATGTGTTCATATGAGATTGTTTGCCATTGACATTCAGTTTTTCCACAGTAGAGCACACTTTCCTTTTAAATGCTTTACACAAGCAAAAGGCTACCAAAACCACTAAAACAACCCCCAGTAAAACGCGCACCTCCTACCCGGCATGACCTAATTTATCATGCCGAAAGTGCCCCCTAGTGGTCGGGAGCATTTCCGTTGTGTTGTGCCTCTATTCCGTTGTGTTGTGGCTCTATTCCGTTGTGTTGTAACTCGATTCCGTTGTGTTGTGACTCGATTCCGTTGTGTTGTGACTCGATTCCGTTGTGTTGTGACTCGATTCCGTTGTGTTGTGGCTTGATTGCGTTGTGTTGTGAACTTATATTTGCTTTTTAAATTTCGTTGTCATGTGCACTAGTAGGCCACCGTAGATTTCAGACTGAAGATGCAGGAGATTATTACTGGCAGAGTGTACACTGTCCTAGTAGCTGTGTGTTGACACAGTGATAAAGAGTTGTACAAAAACCTCCGTCAGTCAGACTGAACAGTGACTGCACTGATACACCTGCCACATACTGCAGCTGATCATACAATGCACACACACACACACACACGCACGCACGCGCACGCACACACACACACACGCACGCACGCACGCACGCACGCACGCACGCACGCACACACACACACACACACACACACACACATGTTGGGTTTCCATGTTTTATGGGGACTGTATATAATAACTGTATATCATATTCCCTACCCCTAACCCTAAAAGTCACACACAACTGTCTGCTCTTTTAGATTTTCAAAAAAGTTAATTCTGTATGATTTATAAACTTGTTTCCTCATGGGGACAAAAAATGTCCCCACAAGGACAAGGATTTTGGATATTGCCATCTTTGTGGTGACATTTTGTAGGGTTTACCCTTCCCACACACACATACACACACACACACACACACACACACACACACACACACACACACACACACACGCATGCACTCACACACGCACACACACTTGAACTACATTGATCACAAATAAAAAAATACTTTAGCATCCATACTGAGCGCTCAGGTATCAGATCATTTTAGCATGGTGATAGTTTATTTTATTGCGTCAAATTCCCCCAAATAATAATGAATATATTATCAGCAAAACATACACTGTCACCTTTATATAAAATGTTTATTTCTCTGTTTGTGTGTTCTTGTAACCAATGTTTTATACAACATATCTAATTATCTTTATGAGATAAACGTTATGATCAAATGCACCAACAGCCGCTGTTCATCATCACAACATTTGTCCAGAGAGTTCAATGTTCACACCAGTCAAGAGAAAAAATACATTTACATTTTGATCAGCATATTTTTTAGTTAAATTCATGATTTATGTCAATCATTTGTCAAATGTGACACCCACAACTTTCTAACAAAGGCTGAAAAGTGCATGTATAGCACACAGTATAATTTTATACATAATATTCATGTGTGAACTTTGATGACATAATAAAATCACTAACAATAAAGAAGTGAAACTGGTGTGTTTCAGTTCAGATGATTGATCCAATCAAACAGTGACAATGAGACTGTTGAGCTGAAAATCACATTTGCATTGAAAGGATGAAGAGACTCAGATGTTCTCAGAATAGATCCGCTCTGTCTCCAGAGATCATGTTCACAACACAACAGCTGCATTTCACATTTACTGCTACATGAACCTTTACACAACTATTAAAACTATTAAGAATCATGATACAGGACATTCCTGCACAAACACTACATGTGATTTTCTCTGTTTGAATGAAGTTGTTAGACACAAATGTAACATGTTCAGAAGCTTTATTGAATGTTTCAGTAAACACCGCACATTGAAAGATGTCACAGTGGTTTGACACACGAGCTCTCATTCAGTACTGATCTGCTGCACTGGACTCATGAATGATGTCTGACACTCAGATACGACTCATCAACACTCACAGCCGCTATTGAGAATCTTGTTTATCGTGTTTCACTCTACAAACATACTCAACTGAACTCTCAACTCAACTTTATTTATATAGCGCTTTTTACCATTTTCATTGTTACAAAGCAGCTGTACATAAGACATATTGACTATAAGCAAACCAATTAAAGTTGTACCTGCAAAAACAAGAAAAAGGTGAAAACAAAGAAGACAGACATACCCACTTACAAAACACTCCACACACACAATATGCACACGTACTAACACACAGACACACAGACAAACACACACTCTGACGCGCACGCACACACACACGTACACAGACAAG
This sequence comes from Triplophysa rosa, assembly GCF_024868665.1. Taxonomy (NCBI): domain Eukaryota; kingdom Metazoa; phylum Chordata; class Actinopteri; order Cypriniformes; family Nemacheilidae; genus Triplophysa; species Triplophysa rosa. The sequence goes on from NW_026634158.1 coordinate 58,781, forward strand.
TACGCGCACACACAAAGACATGCATGCACGCACACACACACACACCTACACACGCACACACACACCCACCCACGCACGCACGCACGCACACACACACACGCACACACACACACGCACGCACGCACACACACACACACACACACACACACACACACGCACACAAACACACGCACACTGAAAGCACACATTTAAGATAAAGGAGAGAGAAGCACAGGTTAAATATAACAGACTATGAATTCCTATATGCAATATTAATTAAGTAAAACTTAAAAATTCTAAAGCAGCCCCCCCGGCCAGGCAGATGCAAAACAGTATGCAAACGGTGGCGAGGAACCCAAAACTCTAATCGAGAAAAAAAAACTCAGGAGAACTCAGGCCCAACCAGGGGATTCCAGTTCCCCTCTGGCAAAAGCTGCTGCCTCTGCTCAAGCTCCAGTGAGCTTGCACAACAAGGCTAAATAAAATAAATAAACTTACTAATAAGGTAAAATATAGTTTAAGATTATCATTAATAATCTAATAGCATTTTAAATTTTGTGATGAGGATGTGTCAGGTGACCGCATCCTTCTTTATCCAGCTCTATCATCTCAGCTCTTGTCAGGTCGCCGCTTCCCATTCTCCGCTCTACCATCAGGTCAGGCCATGAAGACGTGTCAGGTGACCGCGTCCTTCTTTATCCAGCTCTATCATCTCAGCTCTTGTCAGGTCGCCGCTTCCCATTCTCCGCTCTACCATCAGGTCAGGCCATGAACTGCATCCTGCTCGCTGTGGTAACCTTAAACCTGGCTCAGATTACAGGATTCTCGGCCAGATTTTACACCGATTTCCCCTCCCGAGAATCTTTGAAAATTCGGGTCCAGAACCTCGATCGGGTCCGAGGTTTGGCCCAGATTATCACGTAATGTGAGGCATTCATAGATCGATCTTACACCTCCCGATCTGCTCCGAGAGAAATTGGGGCCGCCCCGATCATATCAAACATGTTTGATATTTAGGATTTTAAATCGGGGTGATGAAGTTGGTACTTTCGCAACAGCCAATGAGAGGCACATCTGCAAGGTGACGGAGGTGACTGACAGACCTTTAAAAATGTCGACCGCGAAAGCTCCTGCAAGGGTACGTTGGAGAGCGGAGATGGAAGAACAACTTGTGGCAACAGCATGATTATCTATATAATGTATCCTCCAAAACATACCACAACCGCAACGATAAGGAAAAGAGCTGGGGAGAAGTCGTGTCGGTTTTAAATGTACCGGGTAAGTTAACTGCTAACGCGCAGCTTGTAGTTTCGTTCAACAGATTGTTATTTGGCTATAGGCATACATATAACATGCGTTTATGTGTTTGTTTTTATGCTGTATCTTATAATCACATTGGCATTCATCTTTATTCTTGGCAGCAACAATTTTTTTTCTTCCGTTATTTATTAACATTAAACTTAAGTGGCTTGCCCAAAGCACAGTCATAACTTCAGCCCTAGCAAAAATCATTATAGCACCCCCTGCTCAAATTACGTTCCCGCGGCTTTGGACAGTAAGACACTTGACTTACAGAAACCTGGAGAAGCTCCTAAACTCCTGATATATAGAGCAACAACCCTCTATTCTGGAACTCCATCTAGATTCAGTGGCAGTGGATCAAACACAGATTTTACTCTGAGCATCAGCAGAGTTCAGACTGAAGATGCAGGAGATTATTACTGTCAGAGTTTTCATTATATCAATAGTAAATATGTGTTACAGTTTTTTACGATTGCTTAAGCATAATTTTGAAAACAGGGCCTGGTTTGTCAAAACACTACACACAATTAACACAACCCTACACCAAAGTAGCACAACACTTCAGATCATTTGCAAAATGGAACACTTTTGTCAAAACTATCCACAACTTTTTAAAAACAATATTTTGTTACCATACGAAACACACACATTTCATATGACTTTCATCTTTTTGAACCAGTTGCACACTGCTGTTGCTAACCTAAAACACTTTTAGCAAGCCTAATTCTCAGTGATTAGAGTACTGTAAATGAAGTACACAGAGAAAGTGCAACTATACAATAGTTCACCAAACACTACACAAGACCAATGCTGCAGACTGAGGAAAATATCATTGATTTCTCTCCATATACCCAAATCAGTCAACATGGAGAATCACAACAAAACATGTCCCAGTTGTCATGCTACTACAGTAGTGTGCATGACACTGTTAGCTCAGCAAACAACAGACAAACGTAAAATACTGTATCCAGGACAGGTTCCAATTACAGTAAATAACTACAACAACAACAACAACAACAAACAAAAAATAATCTGAAAAAACTGACAATATTGTACAGAAAATACTACAGTAAACATACTATACATTATCTCTTCGCCTAGCAGGATCTGGCCAGAGAATTTCATCAACATCACAAGCAATATCCTCATTAGCAAGACAACGCGGGAAGAACCGTCTTGAATGTCGAATCCATCCTTGCACAGCTGCGGCGTCGACTTGGTCACAGGCGTCCTCCATGGCCTGAATGAGGGGTACCTGAGCCTGGGGCTGGAGATCGTAAACCTTCCACCGCCATGCAGAGAAAAACTCTTAGATAGGGTTTAGAAATGGAGAGTATGGTGGAAGGTATAGTACTGTCAACTGTGGATGGTGTTGAAACCAGTTCTGGACCAAAGCAGAGCGGTGGAATGACACATTGTCAGTGATGACAGTGTATTGTATCTGGTGCATTTCATTACCTGTTGTGACGATGTGGTGCAATCGGTCCAAAAATGTGAGAATGTGAGGTGTTGTAAGGACCCTGTAATAAAGTTCAATAGAAGGGAAGGAAGGAGGCGGGAACCGGCATCCTTCACAAAACTTTAATCAAAATAAATAAACAATAATCCAACAAATAAAAGGCTGGCAGCCACCTCACGGTCGACTGCCGGCCACACGAACATAAACAAACTTAACTGTTTCCGGGCCCAGGTCCTCTCTCTCGATGGTCCGGTCACTCGTCCTCTTATGCTCCCGAGCTCCCCCGTGAGGCATGCGGGGACCGGCGGTCGCACAGCTGACACTCGTTGCCACTTACGCCGCCGGCCCCGCCTTACCCGCCCCACGGCTCTCGCCCCGCCTTCCTCACTACAGACCCATTTTGGCATGACGGAGGAGAACCCCATGCTGTGAAATGGCAGCGCAAAGGGTGATGTTACCCCCACGTTGCACTGGGACATTGATTATAGCCCTGTGGCCAATGATATTTCTGCCTCTCCTTCTTGCTTTTGTGAGGTTGAACCCTGCCTCATCAATATACATTCATGCACGATTTCCTCAGCATCCATCTGCAAAACTCTCTGAAATACAGTGAAAGACAACATTGTGTAGTTCAGGATAGGTCTAGTATATTACAGTCAATATAAAAAAGTAATGTGTGGAGTATGCAACATCACAGTGCTAAAGTGAACAATACAAACCTCCACATACTCATGCCGCAGCCGTTTGACCCTCTCTGAATCCCGCTCAAAAGGCACTTGATAAAGTTGTTTAATTTGAACCTGATGTCTTTTCAGGATGCGTGCCAGTGTTGACAGAGACCTGATGAACATTATTGAAAATGGCATGGTCACCGATAATGTTTGCTTGTAGTTCTCTGAGCCTAATAGCATTATTGGCCAAAACCATGTTTATTATCTCTCTCTCTTGTTCTTGCATGAATATGGGCCCCCTTCCTCCTTGTCGTTCCCGACCCTCAATCCTATGTAGAGAATAATACATGTAATTTACTGTACAATGTCACAGGAAGAGGTATCACAAGTGTTGATATGGTGCATATAATAAGCGGCTGATTACTGTAACTGTAGACAGATCTTCTTTTACCTGTTTTCCTGTCGAAAAGTCCTCATGACAGATGCCACTGTATATCTGCGAAGATTTGGCTGAACTCTCAGTCCAGCCTCCCTCAGCGTCAATCCGGTTTTCACAACATGGTCCACTAGTGTTGCACGAATGTCATTTGATAAGTTTGGTCCTCTTCTTCTTTGTGCACGTTCTCCTCCTGCTTCAGGTCTTCCTCGGCCTCGGCCTCGGCCTCTGCCTCTGCCTCCTTCTCCTCCTTCTCCTGTGTGTACTCCTCCTCTCACCCTCACTCTTCTTCTGACTCCTTCCATTTTGGTTGAAGGCAGGTAAACCTACCTGCTGCATTTTTATAGTGCTTAAACCTGATTGGTGTGTCTACAATTTAGCAATCACGTGTTTGTGCACCTGATGGCTGTGTTTAACAGATTGGCTCATAGGTGTGGTAATTTGACAGTCAGTGCTTTGGAATTGCAAGGAAGTGACATCATGATATACTTCTGTGTCTGATGTATACAAGTGTGTGTAATGTTTTGCAAATCACTGTGTGTAATGTTTTGCAAATAGTGTGAAGCTGACAATGTGCTTACAGTTGTGCAAATCTAGCCTTGTGTTTTGCTCCTTGAGTGTAAGGTTTTGCTAATTGTGGGAAAAGTCAACGTCTCAAAATCCAATGTTTTCTATGACGCAACGTCTTTTCACATCTGATTTATTTAAAACCTGTGTTTTACGTATTTTACCAGTAATCTTCTTTCTTACAGAATGTTCATCTAAGTTCAACACAACAATTTGAGTATATTCAAAAGCAGAATTTCGATTAAACAGGCTTCTGCTTACCTCTGTTTGTTTAAGGTCGACCTGTGTGTTGAACCGGATCTCCGTTCTGTTCCCTCACTTGCAAATGTGCTGATGTCTGTTCAAAAATCACGTCACGGGTCACCAATTGTTGGACTTTAAGGCAGTCCTGCATGTTCAGAAATTTGAAGAGACAATTTGCTCAAAAGTAATATAAGGTTTTATTATCAGATGTAAAAAGTGTAACAAAGCTTTGGGTTGTCAGACGACCTCCGAAAAACCAACAACCCAATATTCAAATACACATATTTATAAGTATGTGACGTCGTTCTATCTTCTGACTCCTCCTCTGCTTTTTGCTCCCTTTCCACCAATCACCGTGAAGTCCTTTTTCTTAGTTCCTGTAAAATAACATTTCAAAACGTATATCCTGTGGTCAATCGCCAGTCCTGAGGAATGTTCTCCAGGACAGTTTCTTTTGGGGAGGGTCTCCTAAAAACAGTTTGTGGCCGGACAACATACCAACATTCTTAACATTCTTTTAGTAAAAAGAAAACACTAATCATCTAATGTTTTTAATTATATAGCGTTGTTTCTTAATCCTATGATTCATTAAAACACATCACAACTCATGATTATACTTAAACATATGCAGTGGATTGATTCATAATTTATTTTTCTTTTACTCTTTTTGTGTGTGTGTTTATCTAGATAATTTAGACTCCAACCCCCAACTTTCTCTGTTTCTTGTTGCCCCAGAACCCACTGAGGAAAAGAAAGCACAGACAAAATCACACAGCAATGAAACAAATGAAAGAAAACACTTATTGATTATATTGATATTTAAATCATACTTTTATCTAAAAAATATTCCCACACTAGTATCAAGCAACTTCTTCAGGTCTCACCCTGAGATGCTTTTTAAACAATATTAAAAGAGTTCCATTTACTCTGAGCTCTTGACTGTTCTTTTTTCATTATTCAGTCAATGTCATTCATTTAAAAAAAAAAAACATTTGTTTTGTAACTGAAAAAAATAACATTTATATTTGCAAAATTACATTTTTGTCTATAAAAGATCTTTCTTACATTTCAGCATACACCTTCAGATCAAATGTCTTCATTTTAATAATGTGAAACATTTCACTGAATTGTTCAAAAACTTTTGACCGATAGTGTGATTATGTAAATATTTGTCTTAATATAATCCAATATAAAATACAATCATTATAATTTAACTTTTCCCCTGAGCAGGTGCAGTATGTGTCAGGTGTATCAGTGCAGTCACTGTTCAGTCTGACTGATGGACGTTTTTGTACGACTCTTTATCACTGTGTTACAGTTTTTTACGATTGCTTACACACTAAAATTAA
>NW_026634158.1:68771-79069 GCF_024868665.1 Triplophysa rosa
ATCCTAAGCCAACCACAGTGAAAGACATGTTGTCATTTTTAGGCCTCACAGGATTCAGTAGGCACTATATTCCTATGTATGTTTCACTGACCAAACCACTCAGACAGTTGATCAAAGAGCATGGCATGAAAAATCTGAAAACAGAACTTCAGTGGACACAAGAGGCTGAACGGACGTTCATTGACCTCAAGACACAGCTAGCTCATGCCGCACACCTGAATTGTGCCAATTATGAGTTACCTTTTTTCCTGGATGCCTCAGAATCTGGCTCCAGCGCACATGGTGTCCTGTTTCAGAAAGACCAAGGCAGGAGAAAAGTGTTGATGTATGCGAGTGTGTTGTTAGACTGTGTAGAACAAAGACAACCACTTTGTTCTCGATTTGCAGCGGGTTTAGCTAAAGTTGTGCATAAAACATCACACATTGTAATGGGCCACCCACTGACAATACTCACCACACACTCCATCATGTCATTCGTAAATTCAGCATCATTCACATTTTCACCACTGAGACAGAGAAGAATAGCTAAGATTTTGACCAGTCCCAATTTCACATACACACATAAAGGCATTAATATGGCTGATCTGATGGGAGATGGACAGCCACACGATTGTGCACCCATCACTGAGAGAGCATCCAAAGTAAGAGAAGATCTATCTGCGGTGCCATTGACAACCCCACCGCCAGTTATGACATTGTTCACAGATGGTTGTTGTTTCAGAGCAGAGGATGGGAGCCTGAAGGCAGCCTATGCAGTAGTTGAACAAGTGGGAAGCTCATTAGTGACAAGGAATGCAGGGAAGTTAGAAGGAAAACAGTCAGCACAGAGAGCAGAGATGATAGCAGTGACAAGAGCCCTGTACTACGCTGGTGAGACCCGTGTGAACATATATTCCGATTCAGCATATGTTGTAACAGCTGTCCACGTGGAATTGCCCTTATGGCAGAGGTGTGGTTTTATCACATCCTCAGGTCGACCAATCACGCATGCATGCGAAGCCAGAGACCTTTTAGAGGCTCTGATGATACCCAAAGAGGTAGCAGTTATTAAATGTCCAGGACATTCCAAAAATGATTCCCCTATCACTGATGGAAACAATGCAGCTGATCTAGCTGCCAAAACTGAAGCTGGCTATGTTGCAACTCAGCAGGTGGTAAGATCAGATAGAGCCTGTAGTGATCTTTTGCCTCGTTTCACTCGAGAATACTTGGTCAAAGAACAACAGAAATCTGCCCCTGAAGAACAATCAGTCTGGTCACAGCATGGAGGCATCTGTGCTAGTGATGGTCTATGGCAAGCGCCAGACGGACGCCCGGCATTGCCTGTCTCTCTGACCGGTTCAATGTTAACACAAGCCCATGGGGTAAGCCATGTCAGTGACAAACAAATGATGAGAGCTCTCGAACATTGGTGGCATCCATTTTTGCAATCCATGGTGTCAGGTCATGTGACGAGTTGTTGTATCTGTCAGGAACACAATGTAAAACCTAGCATCAAACCCAAACGGGGGTGTTTCCCTTTGACATCTGGTCCAGGGGAAGAAATTGTGATTGACTTCACAGACATGATTACACGAGTACATGGCAAACGCTATGTTTTGGTGATTGTTGATTATTTCACTGGTTGGCCAGAAGCATATCCTGTCGGCCGAGAGGACAGTACGGCCGTAATAAAGTGTCTAATCAACCATTACATTCCACACTATGGGTTCCCACGACGTATCAGATCTGACAATGCCACCCATTTTAAAAATGAACATTTGAAAATTGTTGAACAGGCTCTAGGCCTAACACATGCGTATGGTACGGTTTACCATGCGGCCAGCCAAGGTAAGGTTGAACGTTTAAACCTGACAATTAAACTAAAATTGGCTAAAATCTGTGCACAGACTAAATTGAACTGGCTGTCAGCTTTACCCATTGCTCTCATGTCTATTCGTTCTTCTGTCAACAGGATCTCAGGCTTTACACCTTTTGAATTGCTTACAGGTCGTCAATTTCCAGGACCAACCACGGCGTTGAGAGAGGACACAGTGCAGCCATTGTCACATACTGTGTATTTTGATAAACTAACAGCTCTGATTCGAACCTTTTCCCATCAGGTAACTCCTGTACCAGCACAACCGGAGGAACTGCCATCTCCAGTCACAGCTGACTGGGTCAGGATCAGGATCTTCCGCAGAAAGTGGAGTGAACCACGGTGGTCTAAGCCCCATCGAGTAACAGCTCGCACCTCACACTGTGTGCAACTACAAGACAAAGGCGATACTTGGTTCCATTTAACATCCTGTGTAGCTTGTGACCCACCTTCTAGGTCTCTTGCTGACACTGGTTTGGACCTGAGGACTCAGGTCCAAGAGAGGGAGGATACACAAAGTGACGGTAAAACAGACACTGAAATTGCCACTGGACAACACCAACAGCTCCAAATTATACATAAAACAGGCGACATTTTCACAAGCCCACACACAGAACCATTGGCCCATTGTGTAAGTGCTGACTGTGCATACGGAGCAGGTATAGCTAAACAGTTCAAACGGCGATATGGTACAGAGAAAGTAATTGATCAAAACAAACAACCAGGTGAATGTGCAGTGACTAAAGAAGAAGACGGCAGAATTATTTTTCACCTAATAACCAAAGAACAATACACTGATTTACCAACATATGACTGTTTCACAGAAAGCCTAAAACACATGAGAGATTGGTGTGTGGCTAATAGAGTAAGAAGTATCTCAGTACCCCGGCTGGGGTGTGGTCTAGATAAACTAGACTTCAAGAAAGTGCAAAAGATTCTGAGTGAAATGTTTACGGACGTGAACATACAAATAACCATTTATTCCTTATAACCAAGTTTTATTATTGTGTGATTTTGAGTGTTTTTCAATATTTTTCATTTTTTCAGGTTTAAAAAGTGTATTTTTAAGAATGTTTTCTTACAAGTTTTAGGGTATTAAGTTTTTAAGAAGTGTTGATTTTGTAAAGATAACAAGACATTACTAGAGAGGGTGAATACAGCAGCAACAAGATGAAGCTGTGGGAAAATTGGAAGTTGTTGTGCGTATTAGGGATAATTGCAGGAACCATCGTAGGGATAATTTTCGGAATACAGAAAAGTCAGGAAGGTAATAGCACCACACTGCGAACTAGACACAGAAGATCAACTGCATCAACATACATCAACAGACCCGTGTTTGCAGAAGTATGGGGGAATAGAACTGGATTATCTCAATGGGTCAGGGGGAAGTTTCACGTTCGATTTGTGTGCAGTAATTGATTGCGGAGGAAAAAATAGCTCTTAGTAGATGAAGAGGATATGTGACCTCTTACGAGGTCAAGAGAGGGAATTGTGGGAATATTTTTCAGATAAAAGTATGATTTAAATATCAATATAATCAATAAGTGTTTTCTTTCATTAAATCATTAAGCTGTGTGATTTTGTCATGTGCTTGCTATTTTACTCAGTAAAATAGTTACTGTGGCAAATGGGGGTTGGAGCCATAAATTATCTAGATCAACACACACACACACACACACACAAAGAGTGTTTTTCACATAAAAATGTTATGAATCAATCCACTGCATATGTTTTAAGTATAATCATGAGTTGTGATGTGTTTTAATGAATCATAGGATTAAGAAACAACGCTACATAATTAAAAGTATTAGATGATTAAATGTTTTCTTTTTACTAAAAGAATGTTAAGAATGTTGGTATGTTGTCCGGCCACAGGGAACTGTTTCTAGGAGACCTCTCCCCAAAAGAAACTGTCCCTGGAGAACATTCCTCAGGACTGGCGATTGACCACAGGATATACGTTTTGAAATGTTATTTTACAGGAACTAAGAAAAAAGGACTTCACGGTGATTGGTGGAAAGGGAGCAAAAAGCAGAGGAGGAGTCAGAAGATACGAGCGACGTCACATACTTAATAAATATGGGTGTTTTTTATATTATATATAAATATATAATTTTTTGGGTTGTTGTTGGCTTTTTATGGAGTGAGGAGATCGTCTGACAACCCAAAGCTTTGTTACTTTTTACATCTGATAATAAAACTTCTATATAATTTGGAGAAAAGTCTCTTTCAAATTTTTGAACATGCAGGACTGCCTTTAAAGTCCAACAAATGGTGACCCCGAGACGTGATTTGACGAGACGTGATTTGATGAGAGACGAAGGCATTTTCTGCCAATTTCGTTCGGAACGGATTCAGATTCAACACACAGGTCGACCTAAAAATAAAAGGTAAGCAGAAGCCTGTTTATTCAAAATTCTGCTATTGAACCACAATCATTAGCTTTCATTAGCTCTTAAAGCCTCGTCTCTTGTCAAAAGGCTCAACGCGACTGCAGACTTTGATGAACACTGCTGGCAGCAGCGACGTCTGTGTCCGTACCATTCTTATCAATGACAGCGTAATCGCGTATCTCCCTGCTCCTAAGTCATAAACCTTGTATCTCCGATTAAACCTGGTTTTGGGGAAATGTTGTGTTAATGTTGGTACACAACAGTATATGATAGCAATATAAGGTATAAACTACCTTATATTGAACAACTTTAACAATACAATGTTTAATAACTCAAAAAATATGCAGTTTTTTTAATTTCCTGAAAAATAATGGTTTTGGAGATGCAAGGATTCCGCCCGACAGCGACGATATATATTATTAAAACACTGAAATGGACCGTTTTGGTGAATTACATACTTTCATTTAACTAAAGTTTTGAATGATTATTTAAAAATGTCAAGCCGTTACAGACGCGCAATGAATCTTGGGATAGCCAAGGCTGTGAAGGATACATTAGTTCTAAACCCACTGAAAAAGGTCGCATTTGGGGGCTGCATTTGAAGCAACCTTTGAATCGGGACAGCCTTACCAGCCTTCAGTTGCGCTGCTGTGACGCAATCGGTCTTAAAATGCAGCCTTCAAAGGCTGTGTCCCAATATTCGGGGGCTGCGTTCTTTGAAGGCTGCATTTTTTTGAATCGGCTGTCCCGATTCAAAAGTTGCTTCAAATGCAGCCCCAAAATGCGACCTTATTTCCGTGGGTTTTTAAGGATAGAACGAATGTATCCTTTACAACCTCGGCTATCCCGAGATTCATTGCGCGCCTGTAATTGCTTGCAATTTTTAAATAATCATTCAAAACTTTAGTTAAATAAAAGTATGTAATTCACAAAAACGGTCCATTTCAGTGTTTTGATATTATATATGATGTTGTTCATTAACATCATTGGTGCATTATTGTGTTTTAAATGTGTAAGATTGGTTAATTTAATATACTGTTGGGCTGTTTTAATCTACATAAACGTGTCATATTCTCTAAAATAAAATATCTTTTTTCTGGCTCCGTATTTGTTAAAAAAAGTCAGAAACGTCTCTGCTGTGTCCTGCTGCTGTCGCCACGCATCATGAGCAGCAGGTGACGCAATTAGGAAATCCTCTGCGAGGCTGGACCGTCTCAGTTCGGTTCTTGGACTTTTGAGGCTGCGTGCTTTGAAAACAAAGAATTGGGACACAGCTAAAGAACGCATCCCCGAATTGGGACACAGCCACTAAAGCAATGCACTCATAATCTTCAAGAAATCAGTATTATTCAGTTTGAACTTGTGACTTCAATGTGCATAAATAAGAGGGTTAGAATGTCTCTTGAACCCACAACCTACAGGTATAAGAGCGACAGCAAGATCACTGAAGTAGTATCCATCCATAAGTTCAGGTTCCATGCCATCACCCCATCTCTTCATTTCTTTCTCAAAAGCGTTTGACAACCACTTTTTGACTTCAGTCTAATGACAGAAATATGAGTTAAATTATGCAGCAGCCTCTGCTATTGAGGGATATTATTGTGACATTAGTTTAATGATCTAAAACCTCTGGCCAGATTCACACAAAAATATTTTTTAATAAAACTCCACCGCTGGCAGCCACGCCCCCGCATCAGCGCGTTCTCCCGGCCATCCCGTTCCCATTTCACCGGACTTCTGAAATCACGGACTACACTCCCTATAATCCCTTGCACCTGATTACCCCATGATTTCACTCGCACCTGACACTCATTACCTGGTAGGGGTGTTCGGTTCCGGGTTTTTTTTGGAGTCGATGGAATCGACACTTCGGGTGCTTCTCAATGGCCCTGTCCCAAATGGCGCACTCCGGTCTTGTGGACCTCCTCTGAGTCCACACTTTATGACGTCAGGAAGTGCAGACCTATAGGGCACTAGGCACGAGTCCACAAGGGTACATGGGAGTGCATTTTGGTACAGACTTGAGGTCATCACAGCGGAAAGAGCAAGCGGTGCTTTCTAATCTCTCTCGCGGTACTTTGTTGTCATTCGCTGATCAGTCTGCGCAGTGCCGCCTGAAGTCGACCACTTGTTGTCCCATTGTAGTTATTTGGGACAGGAGCTGCCAGTTTTTATTGTTCTGTATTTCATATGTTGACATGCCACCCGAGCATTATACATAGATACTTATGTTTGTAATGTATTAATTTGTCATGACGTAAATGCAACTGCTTATGTACATGTATTTATTTGTATACACTATTCTTCTGTATACACTTCTTAATATGCATATATGTTGTTATTTAATATTTCTCTATAATAAAGAAGCTGTGTTGTTTAGCTTTACAGAGCCCAGAGACAACTAGATATAAATCTACAATAAAACATGGCTTATTACCTTAAGTAAGAAAATGCACTGCATTAAAAGTTTTTATTCTTGAATAGCTGGCATAATAGAAAATAAATAAGCAATAATATGAATAAGTAACTAATTAATAAATTAATTTAGAATTTTATCAAAACATACATTTAAAAATGTATCCGTCATGTTTACGTATATGTCTGACATCCACGACACTCCTCCCATCCGTTCTGTGATTGGGCGCTCGCAAGGATTCCTGGGTAGGGGACTTCAGTGGAGTCTCACTCAATGCGGGCTTCGCCGAAGACTGCATCGAGGGCACAAAGGAGGTGCTCGCAAGCAGACTTCTGAGCTCTAAAAAGACAAATGGGACACCCTACAGACTCGTAGACTTGGCGAGAACGCGCAATTTAAGTCCACAAGACCGCAAGTGTGCCATTTGGGACAGGGCGAATGCCTCCTCGTTTCCTTGCTCCTCCGTCCTTCATCCTATGACCCGGAAACCGATCGAGCTCAGCCATGAGGCGAGGATCAAGGAGAGAGGAGGCTTTCTGAGGAGTCATGAGCGAGGATACACGTTTCCTTTGCGGAAGTGTTTTATCGACGACGCTTTGAAGTGACGCTAAAGGGGGCGAGGATATGCCATTTCACTTCTTTTAATTCCTCTGTCCTCACTTCTTTTCCTTGTTCCCTTCCCTCACATCCTGAAGGGGTGGAGCTACAACGCGAGGAAAGGAACTGAGGAAAGGAAATGAGGATGCACAAATAAGAATTGAGAAGCACCCTTCGACTCCATTTACTGCCATTCAAAACAGGCTCTGGAATATGAATATAAAATAAATGAATGTAACTTCACAAGTTTGGGAACTTTGGGCTGGCAACCAAATTCCAAAGTCATTAGCAAATACACAAGCATTTGTGCAACGAACACCATCACAGAGAGTTTTTTGTGCTGTCAGACCAGTTACTCCTTTCTGGTCCTAAACCGATGTGGTTTTCCAAGCGCACGCAGCGCAAGGACATGACGGCCCAGGTCTAACCGTAGCTATAGACTTATGGTAAAGCCAAGACATTTAGTTTCCTTTATTATTTTTATAATTGTTATATTGCATCGATTTGGGAGAGTTACAGTTACACAAATGAAAATGTTTTGTACTTAAAGACACCGCGTTTCATTGTTTTGAATTGAGGCTCCGTAAATGTGCGCTATACAAGCCTAAAACATTTTTTATTTATTTTCTATTAAGAATGTATATATTCACCCTAGGCTAAGTTCAACACATTTTTTAAAAAGGAGAAAAGACGTTGAGCCTACCTTGTGTTCTTTTCTTAATGTAACTCATTGCCTTTCTGTGTTGGCCATTTAACAATAAAACGTATTTAAAAATATCAACATGTCATTTTAAAAGCAACAAATATCCAATAATAATAACCCAGCAACGAGAACTTAATATATGATTTGAAACTTCCTGGCTGTTGCTGATTTTTTACGTTTTTAAGCTGGATGAAACGCATTATAATTTGTTTCCACAATCTTGATTTTGATTTGTGACCAGTTATGCGCACAGACTTCCATTTAAGCATAGCGTGAAGTTTTCATTTAAAGCAACTTACAAAGTTGATTAACAGTTGTTTCGAGAAATAAAAGCTTGAAGAGGGACAGAAGAAATATAGGAGAATTTTTAATAAGAATTTAATGTGATCGGATTGACGGTTAAGAATGAACGGGAAATATTGCGTGAGCTTTTTTTGAAAGTAGCAGTAGGCGTCGCTCATGCTCCAATTGTTTTGGGTCGGATGTAAACGTCAGAGAGAGAGAGAGTGGAGGTATGACTTTTACCTTAAACACGATTTGTCATGGTTCTGCCCCACCTTGTCTTGCTTCTCTTGACCTAGTGGCAGAACCATGATAGAACCTCTTGTTTTATGTGGAGAGTGACGTTTTGTCCCTGTTGGTCTTCCACTCTCCGGTGTGGCGTCTCTGTTCCCGCCCTTTCGTCTCCTCGTTATTGTTTGTTAATTAGTTCATGTCCTGCACCTGTCCCCTCTTGATTTATCCCCTTTATAATGCCCTTGTGTCTTCTGTCTCGTGCTGGTTCATTGTTCTGTTGCGTTGTGTTTGTGTCATGTGGGTGAGTTACTGTTCTGTAGTTAGTTTAGTTTATTGTGGTTATGTCAAGTGTTGTTATTATTTCTAGTCTAGTTAGTCTCTGTCCTTGTCCTCACCACCCACGTTCATGACACGATTGTTTTTTAAATGTTTTTCGTTGCTTTGCGCCAATCACAAAGACAATATAACCAATTTGAGTCAATGACAACATTAAAGATTACAGAGTCGACGAGAGTCGATTCCTGTCTTGGAGTCGATTCCGACTTTAGGGACATTAAGAGTCGAGGAATCGACTCTTTTGGAGTCGACTCCCCATCACTCTTACCTGGCGATCTGACGATCTTAAATCGAGATCGATCTTGAATGCATCCTCAATCCACTTTTCAACGGAATCGCGAGGATCGTGATCTTGTCTGTCGTCTAAAACAAGAGGTGTGTTCGACAACATTCAGCGCTGCACAGACCCATTGGCGTATGACATTGAAGCACCGCGAGAGCAGAGAGCTTTGCATGCTTTCAGGTCACTTTCGCCGAGCTGCGAGGTGTCGCGCATGCGATACAGAGTTTTGCAAGTGCATTAGACAGGGCGGCTTGTTTGTGTGTGACGTTAGTCGATGGCGCACAGCTAGTTTACTTAGTTTTAGTCTATTTTGCGATTGAAACTTGTTTCCCGGCTGCATTGAGTTCATCAGGCTATATCTAGAGCCCTGTGATTTCTGTCATGCGGACGCGGAATCCTGCCAATTAAAATTATTAATTGCACTTAGGAACATTCTTATGTTTTTGTCTCGTGAATCTGGCCTTGTTTTATTGTACATTTGTGTTTTTTAACCCTTTTTTAATGCTATTAATACCAGTCATGTTCTACATTACCTCTTTGTACGAAAAGTACTGTTCCTGTAATTTCTGAAGATCTTCTTTAGGCAACAGAGGTCCAAGCGATGAATGGTTGATGTGTTCCTCCAGTTCTTTGTGCTTCAGCACATCACTGAAAACATATTTTAAAACATTTGGGGTGGGTTTCACCAACAAGGATGAAAGTAAACAGAGTTTAGAGCTATCTAGGTGTTGTTGATCCTAGTTTCATTTTAATTCATATTGCGTTGCACCACTTCAAGGTCCAGTCAGTGAAATCTAACGGCAAGGTTGCAAATTGCAACAAACCGCTCACTCCACACCCTCCCGTTCGAAACACTACGACGGTTGACAGAACATGGCGAATTATATGCAAGAGGACCCGCTGTATGTAGATAGAAGTAGCTCATTCTAAGGTAATAAAAACATAACGCTTCATTATGTATAGTTATGTATATTATATTGCATTTCTGTCAATAGATCCTCCAAAAAATTACACACTGGACCTTTAATTTTAAACAGAAATGAACAAATAGAGGATTAAAACTTTAACCTGTATTTAAACCATCATATGCAATGCAATAAAGTGTTGCACTGCCATGTAAAAAGGAAATAAACAGCTCGTGCATGTAAAATAAACTTAATTTAGCTATTTAAAACCTCTCTCTGGATAATTCGTTA
>NW_026634159.1:0-20000 GCF_024868665.1 Triplophysa rosa
GGATGTGATAAAACCACACCTCTGCCATAAGGGCAATTCCACGTGGACAGCTGTTACAACATATGCTGAATCGGAATATATGTTCACACGGGTCTCACCAGCGTAGTACAGGGCTCTTGTCACTGCTATCATCTCTGCTCTCTGTGCTGACTGTTTTCCTTCTAACTTCCCTGCATTCCTTGTCACTAATGAGCTTCCCACTTGTTCAACTACTGCATAGGCTGCCTTCAGGCTCCCATCCTCTGCTCTGAAACAACAACCATCTGTGAACAATGTCATAACTGGCGGTGGGGTTGTCAATGGCACCGCAGACAGATCTTCTCTTACTTTGGATGCTCTCTCGGTGATGGGTGCACAATCATGTGGCTGTCCATCTCCCATCAGATCAGCCATATTAATGCCTTTATGTGTGTATGTGAAATTGGGACTGGTCAAAATCTTAGCTATTCTTCTCTGTCTCAGTGGTGAAAATGTGAATGATGCTGAATTTACGAATGACATGATGGAGTGTGTGGTGAGTATTGTCAGTGGGTGGCCCATTACAATGTGTGATGTTTTATGCACAACTTTAGCTAAACCCGCTGCAAATCGAGAACAAAGTGGTTGTCTTTGTTCTACACAGTCTAACAACACACTCGCATACATCAACACTTTTCTTCTGCCCTGGTCTTTCTGAAACAGGACACCATGTGCGCTGGAGCCAGATTCTGAGGCATCCAGGAAAAAAGGTAACTCATAATTGGCACAATTCAGGTGTGCGGCATGAGCTAGCTGTGTCTTGAGGTCAATGAACGTCCGTTCAGCCTCTTGTGTCCACTGAAGTTCTGCTTTCAGATTTTTCATGCCATGCTCTTTGATCAACTGTCTGAGTGGTTTGGTCAGTGAAACATACATAGGAATATAGTGCCTACTGAATCCTGTGAGGCCTAAAAATGACAACATGTCTTTCACTGTGGTTGGCTTAGTGCAATTTTTTTTCATCATCAGTTCTAGATCTGTTGTTTCCCAATTTTTCCCTACATATAAGGATATGCAGTATGTAGTACAGAATTTGCTACGCTGAACCATTTGTTTAAAATTCATTCTCAGTTATTTTATAGCTGTTCCTTGTTTACCTAGTATGATTTGAATTTCTCAGGGGGTCATCTATCATTGCACAGTGGAATTCTGATTTTGGTAACTGTGCTTTAGAAATCTGCGTTTCAATGAATTTATCCCATTTATCAACTGCTTGTCTTACATCTTTCTCTATCTGTCCTATCCTTTACATGCTTGCTTTTGGCACAGTGATCATCAGTTGAGTTTCCTTTGTCTATGTCTATATATATATACTCCTTCTGTAGAACACCAAATTTGAAGACCCAATTTACACAATGCATCTCTTTCTAACAGATTAATAGGAGTCTGATTTGATATAAGGAAAGGTTGGTCACATCTCGTTTATTTTTTTATATATTTACACTGGGCTTTCCACATATCCTTGTTTTTCTTTTTTTGTTTTGTTTTTTCTCTCTGTAATGGTTTATTGCTCTTTGACCTGGACCTCAAAAGTCTACTATCACCTGCTCCCTTTCACCCACAGGCGGCTGTTTCATGGACTAGTGGGGGCAGTCTTTTCCATTCAGGCTGGCCAATATCTCATTGTTCAGTCCATTTTCTTTTTGAGCCATGAATCACTTGGTGCCAAAAAAAAAAAACTCCACTCAGATGTGCCATGGAGTTTAAGTCTCTGTTTTAATGTCTCTGGGCGTGTATCTTTGGGTTTTCTCTTTCTCAAAGCTGTTCCCCCTTTTTTTTGTGTGTGTCCTTAGGGTCCTCTATGGCTTGAAATTCAGCATGCAGTGCTTGCCTCACGTGCATCAAAATAATCCCATTCATGTAATGAGAGTCCACATCTCTGTCAAGTTCCGATGTTAAAGTTTGCCCTTGTTTTGCTAATACCACCTTAATCCAATTCCCAGCCCCTTTGTGCATGTCAGGGAGGTGAGTGACCATTAGCCTCTCAAGGTCTGATGTGGCCCAGAACACATAGGGTCTCTTGGTAACTGTATCTTTATTTCAAAATAAAGGTTTCTCAGTCAGTGGTTTAAAATGATTTATTTCCTGTGACACCTTCCTTCCTTCATCAAATGATGGCTCTTTTTCCCTTCCTCCCTCTGTCTCTCTGCCTGCTAGTGGTCTGCTTTTTCTTAATTATTCATGTCTTATCCACAAACTTTTCTATCTCCTTAATTTTCCTATTTAACTCTGCCCTTAATAACGTTTGCTTTTACTTTTATTTCCTATGCTATCCTTACTGTCTGCTCTTTGGTCTTACATGGCCCCATCTGTTCTTTCATCTCTTAACTCCAGAAACTTTTACAACTCCTGTGAGTTAGGGTAATTTGACCTTAGAGGTCACATAAGGAGGTGGTTCTGCACACACACCCTCCATTTGTCTCTCTCTCTGCCTTTTGGAGCTTTGCGCATTACTTTTTATTACAACAAACCTTAGCTTTTAAATAGTTATTGCTTTTATTATTATTTTCTCTATCTCCTTTTCATCACAATCACTTTATAGTTTATTCTCTTATTTTCCCTCTTTCATCACAATCACACAATAATGCTACCCAACACTTATCAATTTTTTTCTGAAATTCAGCCATTTTATACACAAATTCTATTCACAGTTTGCAAAAATTATACAGTATCTATTTTCACACGGTTAAATCAGTTTTCACATTAATTTTCACATCAACAATTGCATTCACTTTTTCAAACATTCAAACATATAACAGACAATTTTTAAATATTCTTTTATGAGTTCGCCAACTCAAAGGGATTTATTTCACCCTAGCCTTTTTCGTCCCAGACGCGATTACCACAACGCAGTTTATGAGTTCCAAACTCAAAGGGATTTATTTCACCCTGGCCTTTTTCGTCCCAGACGCGAATACCACAACGCAACTTATGAGTCCCAGACTCATGAGGGATTTACAATACCCTGGCCTTTTTAAATCTGATTTCTCAAACTTCTTTTTTATAATTTACTTGTACTTACTCGGAATGTTCATCAAATTCAACACAGCAATTTAGGTATATTCAATAGCAGAATTTTGAATAAACAGGCTTCTGCTTACCTTTTATTTTTAGGTCGACCTGTGTGTTGAATCTGAATTCGTTCCGAACGAAATTGGCAGAAAATGCCTTCGTCTCTCATCAAATCACGTCTCGTCAAATCACGTCGGGGTCACCATTTGTTGGACTTTAAAGGCAGTCCTGCATGCTCAAAAATTTGCACAGAGACGTTCTCCAAAATTAAACAGAAGTTTTATTATCAGATGTAAAAAGGTAACAAAGCTTTGGGTTGTCAGACGATCTCCTCACTCCACCACAAGCCAACAACACAAAATATTCAAAAACACCCATATTTATTAAGTATGTGACGTCGCTCGTATCTTCTGACTCCTCCTCTGCCTTTTAAGGAGTGCTGCTCCGTTTCCACCAATCACCGTGAAGTCCTTTTTCTTAGTTCCTGTAAAATAACATTTCAAAACGTATATCCTGTGGTCAATCGCCAGTCCTGAGGAATGTTCTCCAGGACAGTTTCTTTTGGGGAGTGGTCTCCTAGAAACAGTTTATTGTGGCCGGACAACATACCAACATTCTTAACATTCTTTTAGTAAAAAGAAAACACTCAATCATCTAATGTTTTTAATTATATAGCGTTGTTTCTTAATCCTATGATTCATTAAAACACATCACAACTCATGATTATACTTAAAACATATGCAGTGGATTGATTCATAACATTTTTATGTGAAAAACACTCTTTGTGTGTGTGTGTGTGTGTGTGTGTGTGTGTTGATCTAGATAATTTATGGCTCCAACCCCCATTTGCCACAGTAACTATTTTACTGAGTAAGATAGCAAGCACATGACAAAAGCACATAGCTTAATGATTTAATGAAAGAAAACACTTATTGATTATATTGATATTTAAATCATACTTTTATCTGAAAAATATTCCCACACTACCGTCTTGATCAGGACACGCTGATCGGATGACATTCCGATCAGAAGCCCGTGTACACTTGTCTTTTCAATGTGTATGTGGACAACATCCAGATACAGTCGCATGTTAATGCCAAATATAAATGCACCCCTCATTTAGACGTCGCGGCTGACAGCTCCGCCCACACAACGGTCTCATTCAATGTAAGTTCTGCACCTCATGAATATTAATCGCCAAACATGATGAGGACAGGCTATATATGTTTGATTACATACGTTTAGATTCTAAAATATAGCATAGCGTCCGGTGAGGCATCACTGCAATCATGAGAACAGGACGCATCTCTCTTTGTGCACTCTTCAGCTGCAGCGTGGAGGGTGCGTGGACAGGAAAAACTGTTCTGATTGGCTGTGTTTGTGATTGATTGTCGCGTCGCGCCCCTTTTCGCGTCGGTATGGAAAAAATTGCTTATCGCAGGAATTTCATCGCATCGCGTTTGGTTAGGATGCGGTGTAAAATGTGCAGTTTTATCACACCAGCTAACCATGTCACAAGTACTTTGAGGGAGCGTGCAATTGGCATGCTGACTACAGGAATTTCCACCAGAGCTGTTGCCCGTGAATTGAATGTCATTTCTCAATGGGGAATCATCAAATCTAACGCAAGTAAATTATGGATTACCTCAGGGATCGGTTTTAGGACCCTTGCTATTCTCCATATACATGCGCCCCTTGGAACATTATTAGAAAACATGGAATTTTGTCATGATCGTCCGTTCGGGGCATGTGTCCTGCGGGGGTGTGTGTGTTCTTTGTTTTGTCGAACATNGACTACTAAAGATAGTTTCCAAAGAGCTTGCCAGATCTGACTCCTTTAATAACCATACCAATAAATAAGAATCGCTCGATGACATGACCAGCAAATTGGGACTATTTTCTCTAATACATTAGAAGCTGTCGCACCTATGAAGTCAAAAAAGATTAATGAGAAAAACGCAGCACCATGGTACAATAGCACCACTCGCGCCCTTAAAAGAGAAACACGTAAACTGGAGCGCAAATGGAAACAAACCCAATTAGAGGTCTTTAAAATTGCGTGGAAAGAGAGTGCAAACTGTTATAAAAAGGCACTAAAAGAGCAAAGGCTGAGCACCTCCGTAACCTCATAGAAACTAACAAAAACAATCCAAGGTTTTTATTTAGTACAGTTGCTAAACTAACAAATAAACAGACTTCACCTGACCTGGGTATTCCGCCGCACCTTGGTAGCAATGATTTCATGAATTTTTTACAGAGAAAATCGAAAACATACGAGACAAAATAGTAAAAACTCAACCTCCAAGTCTGTCCTATAAATTAGTACCAACCATCGCCCCAAAAGAAAGGCTACAGTGTTTTTCACCTATAAAACAGGAAGATTTAATTAAACTTATTGCAACATCTAAACCTACAACTTGCTTATTAGACCCATACCAACTAAATTATTAAAAGAGTTATTACCCGTTGCAATTGAGCCCATTTATAACATTATCAACTCGTCAATTAATCTAGGCCATGTCCCAGGACCCTTTAAACTGGCCGTCATTAAGCCTCTTATCAAGAAACCAAACTTAGACCCCAATGAACTAGGAAACTATAGACCGATTTCAAATCTCCCTTACCTGTCTAAAATACTAGAAAAAGTAGTGTCCACTCAGTTGTGCTCTTTCTTACAAAATAATGACATACACGAAAAATTCCAGTCAGGCTTTAGACCGCATCATAGTACTGAAACTGCGCTCGTTAAAATTACAAACGACCTGCTTATAGCATCAGATAAAGGTAACATCTCACTCCTAGTCCTGCTCGACCTTAGTGCTGCGTTCGATACTGTAGACCATAAAATACTTCTAGATCGCTTACACAATTATACCGGTATTCAGGGACAGGCACTACAATGGTTCAGATCTTACTTATCAGACAGACATCAATTTGTCCATTTAAATGGGGAATCATCAAATCTAACGCAAGTAAATTATGGATTACCTCAGGGATCGGTTTTAGGACCCTTGCTATTCTCCATATACATGCTGCCCCTTGGAAACATTATTAGAAAACATGGAATTAGCTTCCACTGTTATGCAGATGATACCAGCTATATATATCTCATCAAGACCAGATGATTCCTTCCAGCTATCCAAATTGGCAGAGTGCATCGAGATATAAACATTGGATACTTGTAATTTCCTTTAAAATTCTAATAAAACAGAAATATTACTTATCGGACCAAAGACACGTGAGCAGAATATCTCGGATTATAACCTGCAAATTGAAGGCTGCACTGTTATCCAACAAATACAGTTAAGACCTTGGCGTTATATTAGACAGCAACCTGTCATTTAAAAATCACATCTCAAATGTCACAAAAACAGCCTTCTTCCACCTTAGAAATGTTGCCAAACTGCGAAATATTTTATGTGTGGCTGATGCAGAGAAGCTTCATTCATGCATTTGTGACCTCAAGACTTGATACTGTAATGCACTGCTTAGTGGTTGTCCTGCATCATCAATAAACAAACTACAGTTAGTTCAGAATGCAGCTGCCAGGGTTCTAACCAGGTCCAGAAAATACGATCACATAACCCCAATGTTATCAACCCTTCACTGGTTACCCATTAAGTATCGTATTGACTTTAAAGTTCTTTTAATTACTTATAAAGCCTTAAACGGTTTAGCCCCTACCTACATAACAGAGCTTCTACCACACTACAACCCATCACGCTCTAAGATCTCCAGACTTTTGATAACACCTAGAATAACTAAATCCACCAAAGGGGGGAGCTTTCTCATACGTAGCACCTAAACTCTGGAATAGCCTCCCGATACTATTCGAGGGTCAGACACACTCTCCCAATTTAAATCTAGATTAAAGACACATCTTTTCAGCCAAGCATTCACTAATACATAGCTAATGAACAGCAGCTACGCTAATTATTCTCTTTCTGTTTCTGCCCTCGCCTCGGGATGCCCATCCCGAGGTAGGGAGAGATTCCGCCAGACCCAGATGAACGTCATATGCCCATCCACAACTAGAGATTACGCCAGCTACATCTGAAAATCCCGTGCCATCCTCCTGCGAGAGCCTGCGGACTGACTGACCATCCAGCTCCATCCAAGGCAATTCCATCACCACCCAAGAAAAAGGCGACCATCTGGCCGGCCCAGCTCAGACAATTCCATCCCCAACCGAGAGCAAAGACGGACTACCTGTCACATAAATGCTAAATTTACAATACTTGGTATTTAATGCTAAACTTACATCACACGACAGCAGTTTGAAGTTATGGCTGCACTCAGTGACTTTGATTGGAGGTAGCTGGGTGGGTGTTGTAGGGAGTGGGGGGGCTTGTTGGTTGTGGTTCGGGGCATTTCATTTGTTGGGACTGTGTGGGTCTGGTCTGGTTGGTCTTGTTTTGTGGTCGATGTCGGACAACAAGAGGAATAAAGTTAATTATGCCATTACTACTTTTCCCTGGTTGTTCCTCTGTTGTCTGTTGTTGATCACGGAATGGGACCGGGTTGGACCTGCACGGTTTCGGCGGGTGGGGCTTCCTGGGTCGCGGCTCGTGGGCTCTCCCTGTTCTTCGTGGACGTTGCTCGGTGGCTTTGGTCGGGGTCACTGAGTGCAGCTATGACACGTCAGAGGAGATCTGGCCCTCCCGGCTGAGCCTGGTTTCTCCCGAGGTTTTTTTTTCTCCATTATTCATCATTGGAGTTTGGGTTCCTCGCCACAGCAGAGCAGTGCAGTGTTGGCTTGCTCACCGGGAGACTGCATTTATTTATTTATTCATTTATTTATTAGATATTATTTATTATAATGATCTTGCTTGGTCTATAAACACCATGCACTGTGCTGTGTTTTACCTTTCTGTGTTTTTCTTATTTGCTCCTGTAAAGCTGCTTTGGAACAATGCACATTGTGAAAAGCGCTATATAAATAAAATTGAATTGAATTGAAAAATGAAATGCAAGGTAAATAAAAATAAACAACAAATATAAACAACTCTGTAGCCGTTCAGGGTATCAACAATAATCAAAATCCCCTCTCACTGTTCTAGTGAGATTACACACCGGTTTGAGAATGTTGATACACAATTCACAATCACGTTCGATAAAGTTCAATGATTCACTTTGCAGATCAAATCAAAGAATAGTCGTCCTCTATTCCATGCATGGGTTCTCAGGTTACAAGAAGTTCGCAACCGTGCAAGAGTAACGGCTGATGAAATCTTTTATCCAAAGTTCGTTCACTGTTTCATGAATAGGACTTCACTTTGTGATGTAATTCACAATTCAGTTCACTCACCGGAGAAATGTTGTTCAGTTTCCCAAAGTGCAACACAGAATGAGACAAACTGAGCACACCACCACCTCCCTGAGGGACCAGGCGCTGAACGATGTCCTTCGAATGGCAGGGTTACATCTGTACACAATGTTCTCCCAGCGATTGCCCTAGAGATCCTGGCGCCGACAGCTCGATCCTACAAGGCCGCGACCCCAGCTGACACAGACCACATTGAAGCGACGATACGTAGCTTAGCCCATGCGACGACTCGGCACTTTCTCCACGCAACGCACAATAACACATAAATAGCGTTTTCCGTCCGTTTGAACAAGTAACCAAAAAAAACCGAGCAAAACGGAAAATAAACCGCGTGAGAGTAATTGACTCTGGTAACGTTAGCTATCTCGTGCTAACAGCTAGCAGGCGCGTTGTCACTGCTCTGCTCACACTAATAACACGAAAACCCCTCTATCGCGTCTTGTATCTCTCCAAGTTCCCGCGATTAGGCAATTAAAGTTAACAAACGATACAACTGTGCATCATGGGTCTACGCTACTTTTTAGCGGTCAAAACTATCCAAAGATCACAGCAACTTTTCGAGCGCACACTTTCTCTCTGCCATTTCTTCTCGGAATCCTTTACGTCTCTCTTACGCACAAATAAAAATGGCGGCGACCATAGCAAAAATCAAAATAGAAGTCTCTTACACAAAACGATTATTGTAGGTCCCCTACATTCCCCCCTACTAAACCCTGCCATACCTCAGACTTCCATTCAGCGGCTCAGTCCCTGGAAGACAAAGACAGAGAATAGCAGGTTCAATAATTATCGTTGCACACCATCAATATGGCAATGAAAACATGTAAAGTAATAACATACATAGCAACGAAATTACTTTCATCACAGGAATGAAACATTCATAAACATTCACATTGAAAGAAACTTTCAACAAATTTATATGTCCATAAAATTACTTCAAGACATAATCAGTTCTATACCTAACTGGCAAAGTACCTCTGTTAAGACGCTGAGAACGTCTAGGCTCAGGAATACTTTCGTTTTCACTTTCAGCATCAGAAACACCTGTATTTTCTGACTCATGTAAAGACTGAGTTACTGAATCATCAGCGGACACTACACCATCATGTTCCCTAATGCCTGTGTCTAACTCACCCCCTTATTTTCTTCTACATCCCGTGCTTGTGTGTGTAGCAGGTGTAAGTGTACCTCTTGGGACAACAAGAACATCTTGATCTGAATCAGTGTGTTCCTGCTCTGTGTGTCCTCTAACTTTACGTTTAGATGTGCAGGTTTGTGACTGTCTCTGAAAGGTGCAATGTTTAAGTTGGTCTCTGTGTACAACTTTACATTTTCCTCCCTTTTCTGGGCGAATGGTGAAGACGGGAGTGTCATCGTGGTTCTGTTTCACTACAATGTATGTTTGAGATTCCCAGTGATCCTGTATCTTACATCTTCCTCTGTGTGAATGGTTCCTTAACAGGACACTGTCTCCAGATCTCATAAGTGCTCCACGGGATCTGCGATCATAAGCTCTCTTTCTCTGTCGAGAAGCTTCTTGTGCCGTCTTCTCGCACGTGGAGTGCCGTTTGCCCTCGTGTTTCCCTGTCGGGCTTTCCTCACTCACCGGGTTATCACTCACACCTGTAGCTCCTTCCCTGATTAGAACTCTCCCCTGCTCTCTTATTTATCCCACACCTGTAGCCTATCCTTAGTTTGCTGAGGTCCCTATTTATTCCCTCTTGTCTTCTTGTCTAGTGTCAGCTCGTTGTTGTTTGTTGCAAGCCTGCCTGATG
The DNA here is from genome assembly GCF_024868665.1 of Triplophysa rosa. NCBI lineage: Eukaryota > Metazoa > Chordata > Actinopteri > Cypriniformes > Nemacheilidae > Triplophysa > Triplophysa rosa. The sequence continues at coordinate 10,132 of NW_026634159.1, forward strand.
AACAGTGTCTAAGTCTTGTATTAGTCTTTTCATCTGTCTTAGTCATAGTTATTTCTCAGATTTTCCAGTCATGGTCCTAGTTTTTTGTTTTGGTCCTAGGTTCTTAGTTTTACCTTTTGTTTTGCTCCAGTGCCTTGGTTTTCTACACGTCCTTTTTGTTTTGCCCCTCAGTCTTCGCTGGCGCCTCGGACCTCTCGGCTACACACTTCCAGGCTCTTTTCCCTTCTGGACGGAACCCGGCAGCACTGAGCTCTCTTCAGGTTTGGACCACCCATACTTCTGACTCTTCTCCGGCGGAGAGAAACCTCCGGGACGGAGGTGCGTCTCTCCCGTGGATTCCGCCGGGGTAAGCCGGTTCCCCGCGGATTCTCGCACCTCCCAGAGGATCGTGTGGGGCAAGAAAGAACATTGTGTTTACAGGACTGTGCTGCTAGTGTCTGGAGACCGGTTTCTCACTAATTCCCCTGTGTTTAATAAAGTTTTCATCACCTGCAATTGAATTTCCGTCTCCTCTCTGACTGTCATGACAGGAATTAGCTTCCACTGTTATGCAGATGATACCCAGCTATATATATCTCATCAAGACCAGATGATTCCTTCCAGCTATCCAAATTGGCAGAGTGCATCGAAGATATAAAACATTGAATCACTTGTAATTTCCTTTAAAATTCTAATAAAACAGAAATATTACTTATCGGACCAAAGACACGTGAGCAGAATATCTCGGATTATAACCTGCAAATTGAAGGCTGCACTGTTAGTCCAACAAATACAGTTGAAGACCTTGGCGTTATATTAGACAGCAACCTGTCATTTAAAAATCACATCTCAAATGTCACAAAAACAGCCTTCTTCCACCTTAGAAATGTTGCCAAACTGCGAAATATTTTATGTGTGGCTGATGCAGAGAAGCTCATTCATGCATTTGTGACCTCAAGACTTGATTACTGTAATGCACTGCTTAGTGGTTGTCCTGCATCATCAATAAACAAACTACAGTTAGTTCAGAATGCAGCTGCCAGGGTTCTAACCAGGTCCAGAAAATACGATCACATAACCCCAATGTTATCAACCCTTCACTGGTTACCCATTAAGTATCGTATTGACTTTAAAGTTCTTTTAATTACTTATAAAGCCTTAAACGGTTTAGCCCCTACCTACATAACAGAGCTTCTACCACACTACAACCCATCACGCTCTAAGATCTCCAGACTTTTGATAACACCTAGAATAACTAAATCCACCAAAGGGGGCGGAGCTTTCTCATACGTAGCACCTAAACTCTGGAATAGCCTTCCCGATACTATTCGAGGGTCAGACACACTCTCCCAATTTAAATCTAGATTAAAGACACATCTTTTCAGCAAAGCATTCACTTAATGCAAAATATGCTAAATAAACCACCGGGAGACTGCATTTATTAGATATTATTTACTAGAATAATCTTGCTTGTTCTATAAATACCATGCACTGTGCTGTGTTTTACCTTTTTTCTTATTTTCTCCTGTAAAGCTGCTTTGAAACAATGCACATTGTGAAAAGCGCTATATAAATAAAATTGAATTGAATTGACCAAGTCGCTGTTGAGTCTGAACGAGAGAGATAGATCTCGTTTGTGAACGAATTGAACGGACTGGTACATGTCGTTCATGAACGAGAGTGTACACTGTAGGTCGGTCATTTAGCATGTGAGTCTCGTTCAGCAATCAGCAGAAAGCAGATGCAAAGCGCAGTTACAGGTAGACTACTTTGCACGCTTGTTTATTTAAAATACATAAACTTCACGTTTAACATAATCCCAGATTTATGAATGTGTAAATGACCAAACAATTAACTTTTTAATTATGCAGAACAACCTTGTGCCTTGGTCATCTCTGAACCACTTGTTTTACTTATTTAATGAGTAGATCAGAGACACACATTTTAATAAAGCCTGTAATCAGTTTATACGTCCATTAATATGTTTGTTGACATAACACAACTCTTTTTTTGCCACCTGCTGGCGTATTATAGAAATGGTCACTGAACGAATCACTGAACGAATCATTTTGGTTAACGAACTGAAAAAGAACGAATCACTCAAATGAATCATAATTCCCTTCACTAATTTATGTCACAATTGCTGCATTTACATGGACCAATGTACAGTAAAACGATTAAAAGTCCAATCCGAATGAAAATGCTCCATATAAGCGCGTCAATCAGATAAAAGATGCCCAAGCCGATTGAAATTTCAGTCGGATTGTAAGGGGTGGTTTGTAATCCACTTGATAGGACATGTAAACACTTGATCAGATTAAAAACTTAATTAGGAAGTTGTGCGCATGTGCAAAGACGACACTGGCTCGTACAGATGTAAGGGCATGATGCACAGAACGGAGCAGCTGTTGCTAAAGAAACCAAAAACCATAAATCTGACAAAGCGGTACAGATTTCCATATGCTTGTCATCTCTAAATGAACATATTAATGTTTCTATGCATGTAAAATGTCTTAATTGTTTCCCTGGAGTGAGTTTTTAAACGCAATTTCTCAGTTCCTTTTTAATACACGATACATTTGCAGATGTACAAACATCCTGTAGGCTAAAATATCTAATCATAAAATTTAATCAGTAGGCTACCGAACATTTCTTTTATTTATCGTTTACTTGCATGTGCTTTGGAAGGATTAACTGTTTTTACCATGTTAAGTCGCTGTAACGACATTGCCTCATTTATATGTAGACATTATTTTACATTTATGAATTTTATTCATAATAATGAACATTATTATGCTGGTGTCTGTGACATAAAATAAACACATCTGTGCTTACAACATTGTTTGAAGAGCCGTTTTGTGAATATTATAATGATACCTGCGTCCACCGTGGCCGTCTCTGTTTAACGTTAATGTTGATATATGAGTCCGCATATTATCACTTCTAAAGTTCGGTATTAGCTGTTGTTGCTAAACATTGATTTAATTATTGTTTGCCTGCAGATGCTCTGATGGGTTTTAGTAGTTCATGGTTTTACCATGATAAAACCGCATCGGATGTGCTCGTGCTTCATTGGCACGAGACATTACTCTGCCTTTATAAACTGTACATTTTTTTGTGCCGTTTGTAAAATAAAATATACACAAGATGTGCTTTAAAACACTGTTTTAGTGGGTATTTAGGTGAACACTTGTGTAATGTGCGCATGTCAGCAGATTGTATCGGATTATAAACTTGTCATGTAAACACGCACATCAATCAGATCACTTAATTTACCTTTCATGTAAACACTACATTCAGATTGCACAATATGATTAAACTCAATCCGATGTGTCCATGTAAATGCAGCTAATGTAAACTGCAGGTCAAATAAGATATGCTGCAGATAAGTATATTTGTGTTGTTTGTAAACATGCAGCTAATGCAAAGCATAGAGTTGATGTCTGTAGTCGTAGTACATATGTGACCCAGTCTGTGAAAACCATGCAATTGAGAAACAAAGTTTTAAGTTCAAATTTTGATTTGATATTTGATGTCAATCTCTAACATGACCTTATTTAGTAACCATAAACAATATCAGGATTATATTATCTATGATTGTATAATGACTAGAATAGGAATATAAGTTGTCAGTGTATTTAAGTGCTGAAATACAAGAGTTGTTGAATGTGTACAGCTGCTGCTCATCATCATCATCAGATCTCATGTGTTCTCATTGGTGAAGGAAGAACTGATGACGGCACACATCAATTTACTCATTAAACTGGACATTGGAGAGCAGCTGTGTCTCATACAAACACTATTAGTTTGAAGCTTTATAAGGGCACCTCATAGCACATGACTGGTTCTTCTGAGAGAACATTATTCAACCAGAATTTATAAGTTGGTCCTCTGTGTCAGAACACTCACAACTTTAGAAAGTAAACTGTGGCAAATTGGTGATTTCAGTGGTGTCACAGCAAAACACCTGGGCAGTGGGGCAGCAATGGGAGCTGCAAGGTTTTACCATTTTGAGGGTTTACAAATAATGAATTGGAATAATATAAGTTTTAAATATAATAGGTAGAGTTTTGGGGGCAGACCTGACCTGTTGAATAGAGACTGTCTCCATCCCTCTTGAGCTGGGGCTGATCTCCTGTCTAGAAATATGGCACAAAGTCTTAATGTTAAAACTTGACCCGCTGGGGCCCAGGTCAGGGAGCAGACAGAATGGCTTGACCAACTAGCTGTCACATGTCACAGAAAACACAATCCACAACATGCAATGATCTTGTCTCCAAAATATCATAACAGAGACTCTGTCTGTCCCTCACACAAGAAAATACATAAATCATAAAATACTTAACATATTTTTTAAGTAAATTACAGGAATTAATGTTGAATAAATCAAAAACAAAATGTGTATAAACGATTGAAACCTTTTGGTTTGCTCCCTCTGAACAAACACTTTTATCCAGGGCTCTTCAATGTTTTTCAGGGCAAGGACCCCTTAGACTAGAGATGCATGGAGCAGGGACCCCCTCATACTAAATGTGTAAACTGAGCTGTTTAAATGGAAACAACCCTTATCGTTACAGCAATATTATGTTTAAGACATTACATTAGCACTTTTATGCATGTTATTAGTGCACATAAATTCTTTTCTGTGTATTATTTTTATTGTACAGAATTGTATTTTGTTGTTTGATTATTTTATGGGATTTGCAGCATCATACATTTTCATTTTACTGTGAGATGGACAGTTAAACATTTACTTGTCCTGAACCTTAGTTTTTGTGGTTTCACTGAGATTACTGACCCTGGTTAATGGCACAAAGACTGTTCTAGTGGAGGTAGGGATAGTCTCTGGATGTGAAAGAAATCAGTGCAGATGTTATGCTTTCTGTTGTAAAAGCAGGCTGTTTTATTAAGTGTCATTCATTTTTTTTCTGATTCTCTGTGTTGCAGAACATACCTCTATTTTATAATTCTGAGCGCCGTTGTCTTTCTCGTGGATCAGCATTGTTGCGTTTTTTCTGCAAAGCATCATATCAGACTAAGGATAGCAGTATGCAACGAGTCTGTGTTATTTTTTATACACCACATTAAATAAACAACTGTGACTAGGCAACCACATATAGTAGGAACATGTACCTGCAACTGATGACAATGAGAGACATGCTGACAAAAATGCAAAGGAATAAGCTATATTATGTTGATATCATTTTTTAGATGTGTGCTTTTTATTAGTTAGGCTATTTATTAATAAATGCAGAACAACAAGCAGTGTTCAATGTTCAAGTGTTCAAAAGTTTTTTTTTATTGATACTAGCCATCGTAAGCTAAATATAAATTGTCAAACGAAAATAGACGCTATAATTGTTTAGTGCAAATATACAGAGCCTCAACACAATTTACAACGGAACATAGCGGAGTTTATCAAGCACTGGATATTAAGGTTTGGTATTTTCAGTAGCCTATATTACTTGATATACTTATAATAAGCTATATTCACTGCAAGCTTACTTTATATTCAGAGTTTTTTTATCAGAAATATTAAGTGCATGCAAGGGTAAAGAACTAAAGCATTTTGAGCTCACGAAGAGTGAACGAAAGACCCGTTAATAAAGCAGACTGATAATAATAATGAAGGGAACATGCATAAACACTTGAGTCGGCACTTCATCATAATTTTTATGTTGTTTCAAATGCTTTGTCGAGTAAAATCAATAAATACTTGAGTAAATCAAAACAGAAAATCAATTCAAACACTCTCTGAAGATAACCCGCTCTGCTCACCTCCTCTGCTGTCATGTTGATTAAAACACAACGGCGGTGTCCTGTCAATCTAGCCATGTACCCCGACAGCATGCCTTGCAAAAGGCAACATAATGTCGATCAGATAATTTCTTCTGGTGGTCACCGTAAAATCTCTGATGTACAGGTCTGTGAGAAAGCTTATCAATATGTCGGCAGGTGACGTGGTGTCGAAGAAATGTGGCAGTCTGAACGGCCATAAGGTCGCCAGACTGGTGGCCTTCAGACTTATAAGAACACGGACCAAAGAGCTCTCTGGAGCTCCTGAAAAATCAGCTGCGGTCGGCCGATTGAGGCCGGGTTTGGTGCCCTGTCCTGGCCACGGCCATGCATGAGGTCCACTGTGGCCTTTCAAAGAACTGTGTCCGAATGGCCATAAGGTCGCCAGACTGGTGGCATTGAGACTTCGAGAAACACAGACTAAAAGCTCTCTGGAGCTCCTGAAAAATCAGCCGCGTTTGGCTCAAACTAGCCGACAGGTGGTGACTTGAGCGGACTAGCGGTGGATGGTGACCACCATGGGCATCCCGAAGAACTGTGTTTGAACGGCCATAAGGTCGCCAGACTGGTGGCCTTCAGACCTATAAGAACAAGGACTGAATAGCTCTCCGGAGCTAACGAATAATCAGCTACGATTGGCTTAATGTGTCTGTCATGTGGTGACCTGAGCGGACTCGCGGCTTGTATTGCTCCGCCTTGCCAACGATCTGTGGGGGGAGGGAATCAAAAAGAAAGACCAACATCATGGACAGCCGATGAGGAAAGCTCTACTAGAAAGCTCCTACTAGAGCTGGCCCAAAGGCTATGGACCCGAGGGAGGAGCAGGAGAGAATTTGCAATGATACTGGCCCAACATCTCCCCAATAGATCAGCTGATGGGATAAATGTTTAAGGACACACCAATGGAACCCACCCACCAGCAAGGATCCACCAGAAGATAACCTACAAACACAAGGAACCTTCCCTAGGGATGACATACCAACAATGGATCCAAAAACGGCCACCCGACCCCGTAGAACAGCCCAGCCAAGAACCCCCGACAACCAACCAGATGAATGCAATAAGTATCAGGCATGGAAAATGGGAATACTTCAAACTATTATCGACTCCTCCACAAGGGGCAGTGAAAACGAAAACGCAATAAAAAGGATCACCGAAGAACTCTCAGGAAAGATTACTGACTCTGAGGTTGTGAAGCGCACGGAGGCAGTAGCGGACGGAATGTTCCCAAACAGGTGGAGGGACAAACCGGCCACTAAAACCACTAGGAAACCGGAGCTGAGTCGTAAACGGGCAAGACGGGCTCAATACTCCAAAATACAGAAAATTATGAAACTGAAAAGGAAAGACGCAACCAGAGCTGTCCTAGAAGGAAAATGGAGGAATATCAATAACGATGAGCAGGGGAGGATAGCTGGACTTAAACATTACTGGATCCAGGTCTTCGAGACACCGGGGGAGAAACCAGTACTCGACCTCGAAGGTGATAAGGAGTGGGCATGGACCATCATAACCCCAATCACAGAAGAAGAGTCTTCTGGTGCCCTAAAAAGCCTGGGAAACTCATCTACTGGGCTGGACAAGATCTCGGCGGCCGAACTACTCAAGCTGGAGCATGGCTTAGTTCCATGCCTCATGAACCTGATACTTGCGACCGAAGCCCGGCCTGTATCACTATCAAGAGCCAGGGCCACTCTGATCCCCAAGGTCAACCTCCCTACCACCCCGGCGGACTACAGGCACATCTCAATCACCCCAATATTCACCAGAGCCCTCCACAAAATCTTAGCCGCTCGGATGCGGGACACTTTGCCTTTCTCCGAACTACAGTACGCCTACCTCAAGAAGGATGGGTGCCTGGAAGAAAGTTCTCTCTTCCATTCCATACTGTGCCAAGCACATGATGAGGGCTCCCCAACAGCCGTCCTCCTCCTTGACTTAAGCAAGGCATTTGATACAGTGACCCACAAGGCCATCCTCGAAGCGGCGACCAGGGCAAAGTTACCACCATCACTCCTCAGGTACCTCAAACATCTATACGAGACACGGCTGAGGTCAAAGTCGTAGCATATACAGCCAAGGCCAACAGAGGAGTGAGGCAATGCGACCCACTCTCCCCCTTGTTATTCATCATGGTCATGGAGGAAGTGATTCGCAGTGCCAGGAGAGATCTCTGTGTGAACCTCGGCGACGCCCCAATAGACTCCTTGGCCTATGCAGACAATCTAATTCTGCTGGCAAAGGACAAGTGGGCCTTTGAAAAACTAGACGGCCTGCTGCAGGGTCTAGGGAGGGTCGGCCTAAGCCTCAATGCCGCCAAGTCAGTGAGCATCATCATAGTGAAAGACGGGAAGAGAAAATGCCTAGCCTTGGCGGCCACCTCTTACAAAACAGGGAGCAAGAGGATTCGTGTCTTAGGAGTGAAGGACAGGGTTAAGTACCTTGGACTGTATTTTACATGGAAAGGGAAAGAGAAAGACACCCCCAAACACACCTCGGCACTGGAAGGGATGTTGACAGAAACTAAAGCAGCGCCACTGAAGCCATACCAGTGACTAACCCTGCTAAGAGACTTCATGATACCAAAGTTGGTACACTGGTTCTGGGGGGAGCCCACTGCAACACACTCAAATCTCTGGATATAATGATAAGGGCAGCAGTAAGGGGGTGGTTAAGACGGCCGAAGGACACACCCTTGGGATGTCTTCATGCCTCGATCAGCAAGGGGGTCTCAACATCCCATCCCTCTCCACTACAATCCCATTGCTACAAAGGAAAAGATTGAGATAATTCTGAACAGCCAGCAACTAGCACTGAAAGCCATGACGACAAAAAACAGTTTTGCAACTACGTTAAGGGCGGCCAATCAGCCAGCGTGGATAGGGCGGGTGTCTATCCTCCGAAAATCAGAAGCGAGGAAGGAATGGGCTGCAAGACTCCATGTCGCAGTGGATGGGCTCGAGCTCAAAGAAAAGGACATAGACCCAGCCAGCCACAGGTGGTTACAGCAACATGACAGGGTATTCCCCTGGTTACACCTCCGAGGAATACAGCTGAGGGGTGGAGTCCTGCCAAGCAAAGCCCGAATAGCAAGAGAGAGGGCTGAGGAAGATGCAGACAGTACCTAGAAAATGTCAATGATGAGAAATGGAATAAATTCAAGCATTATCACCCACTAACAATGGCGATAATCTTCCAAAGCCTAACACCAAAGCCATCTATGGGCATCTCAAGTCTTGGGACTTGATAAGGGACTTGATAAGTTGTAAAATATCCAAATGCCTCGTCATCTAATTAGTGACGTGTATTAATGAATGAATGGATGGATGGATGAATGAGATTCCCACTGTCCCTACCTGCTATCTAGCGAAACCACAGCCAAGGGAACGGGCTTGGCGGAATAAACTGGGAAAGAAGACCCTGTTGAGCTTGACTCTAGTCTCTCACCATGAAGAGACATGAGGGGTGTAGGAAAAGTGGGAGACCCCGCCTCACGTGGGCGCCGCCGTTGAAATACCACTACTCTTGTTTCCTCACTCACCCGGTGAGGCGGGGAAGCGAGCCCCCCGCGGGCTCTTGCTTCTGGCGTCAAGCCCTCGGGCCCTCGCGGGCCAGGGACAGTGGCAGGTGAGGAGTTTGACTGGGGCGGTAGTGCTGGGCGATATACCGGTTCATACCGAATACCAGTGTGTATTTTTGTTATGTGTGACAAAGCTGGCCTAAACATCCCCGCTGGGAAAGCACAATGGCACGCACCCACAGTCACTAACATTACACTTACCTCATTCAGCTGCTATTTCTGCTGTCGGAAGATGGGTGCACACGTTGTCCGATGGCACACGGACATATTCAGTCATTTTACACTCTTCCTCCGGTTTCCGTAACCCTGGACATTTCATATATGCACACTTTTGACTTTGTTTGTTTGGTTTGGTTGTTAGTCGGCCTTCCGGGATCAGGAAGAGTAGCGGCCGACCCAAGTAACGAGCGGCGCCCGGTTATGATGTCTTGATGACGTCACGCGCTGCGCCGCACCCAAAGTCCGCCGAAACAATTCTTTATTTCTATAAGGGGCGCCTCTGTGTGTTCGCACA
>NW_026634159.1:25000-115585 GCF_024868665.1 Triplophysa rosa
GACATTAGTGTTTATATCTCAGTATTTCTGTGATGATTTGAATGATTGTAACAGTTTTTCAACTGCACAGTATCTGTATTTATATTTCATACTTATACATGATAACTACTCTCTCTGGGCCAGCAGCAGTGCCAACGCAGAATTGAATGTTTGCTGTGATCATCCTTTAAACATTGTTATTTAAGGAATAAGATTGCTTGGGTGTTTAAATCAAGATTGGAATCTTTTAGTGATTTATTGTGCAGCAATACCAATTTCTGTAAAAAAACAAGCAAATTGTCAGGGTTTGACAAGGGAGAGAACCCAGATGCAGGCTGAAGGGGTTAAACAAAAGACTTTTATTTAAATGAACAAAACAAAAACCCACGAGGGGGTGTAAAACAGGAACAGAACTAAGATACAAAACATGAAACAAAAGACTTCCCACGTGGGGGAAAACAAGAACGGCAAAAACCAAACTAAGGAACTCGACCAAACATCTTAAACAAAACCACGGCAGGATATAACACAAAACTCACAGGCCAACAGACAAGGTAAGGAGCAGGACATCTGCACAAACAGGACGCACAAGGTACACGTACAATCCAAGAGCACAGGACAAAGAGACATGAGGGCATTTTATAGGAAAGTCAAACAAAGGAAGATAACGAGGGACCGGTGAGGGTGATGAGACACGGAAGGGAAGCAATACAGGAAACGAGAGGGGCGGGGCCAATGAGACACGAAAAAGCACATGAGCTGTAAAAACGTAAACAACTCATGGCTTTCTCACATAAAACCTAAGGGCTCCGTCTCGGTCCTGCCACACGACTAGAAACTCAGAAACAAGAGGGTAGGACCGTGACACAAATAATATGTACAAGTATGGGGTCTCATTCTAAAATTAGTCACTTACTTTTTACTTCCATGGTCAACTGCTCCTTCAGCTTGTCATCAACCAATACATCATGCTCTATCCACATAACCCCAAAAGCTGGATTAAGAACAGCTGCTTTGACATAAACAGGATCAGAGAATGGCAGGATTCCTTCATTGGTCTCTGGCTGAGACATTTTTACATTGACAAAGATGCCTTTGAATCTTCTTTGCAGTGATCTTTTAAGACCGTGGACTAGGTTGACCAAGTATTGTGTTCTTTCTTTCTGGTTTTCCAAGTGATGGTTGAGGGAGAGAACACAGGGAATCACAGCACTTATGGTTACAACTTTGTCTCCCTGTGTGAGATCAGTGGCATCAGCAAAGGGCTTCAGAATGCAGACCAGTTCTTTGATCTGAGCCCACTCTCTTAGAGTGAAAATAGTCTCTCTGTGCCCTCTACCAAACTTTGTGCAAGGTTTTGGATGTTAGTCACAGCTAAGCAAAGACTTCAGCTGTCGGAATCTCGAATTCCATTGAGTAACAACAGAAGCAGGAACTCCACGTTGGCCAAATTCTTTCTCAAATTCCTCCTTAAGTGGAGCAGAGAACTGATCCGCGACGCTTTGGCCAGAGCCGCACTGACAGCCCTGGTCTCTTTAAGACCACCACCAACAACCAATTGTAGGGTGTGTGCAAAGCACTGTAGTCTGTGCTGACTTTTGGAGGTCAATGTCACATTCAGCCTCTCCTCCTCATCCACTGGAAGGGCATTCCAAAGTTCTGCATCATCAAGGCAGTCATCATCTGCTTCATCTGAACTGGGAAAACGTGGTGAATGCCTTCTTCATATTTGCAGCATTGTCACAAATTATATGATCTATCTTTTGTTTGACTTTATACTGATCACATATTTGTTCAAATTTGTCACAAATTCTCTCTCCTGTATGTGACCCCTTGAAGCGGTTGCAAGCTAGTAGATGAGATTTTAATGTTATAGCATCTGCTGCAGTGTTCATCCAGTGAGCGGTGACGCCAAGGTAGCCTCTCATTCTTCTGTCTGACCAGATGTCCACAGTGACAGACAGATTTTTAACTGTGGCTATTTCACTTATGGGTTTTGATTGTCTCTCAGACACCATAGCGTCAAGTCTTGAGGTGACAGTTCTGCGGCTCACTGCAGTATATTTTGCGTCCATAATGGACAGGAAGTGAATGAAGTGCTTGTTGTCAGTGATAGACAGGGGCATGTTGCTATTAATGATTAGATCAGATATTATTGCTTCTGTAATGGTTTTTTGTCGAGGGTGGTTGACTGGATATTAAGTATAGTCTGGGGCACAATGAACTACGACATGGATGGCTGCTGTAGATCGCTGCAGTGTATCTTGGATTTGAGATATTCATCATATCTTCATGGATAAAAAAATACAAAACCTGTCATGGTTGACAAAGCTGAGAGAGACCCAAATGCAGGAAAAAGCTTTTTTAGTGAATGGCAACAGTCAATAATCCAAACAGCCAAGGAATGCATAGCCGCGGGAAGCAGAAAGATACTCCACCTGAACGGGAGAGCACTCCGAATAGCGTCGAGAGTTCCCCGCCGGGGTAAGGGGTCAGCAGTTGGGATTCGAGGGTCTTCCTCGAACCAACTCTCAGGAGGAGAGAGAAGTGGTAGCTCGTGGCGAAGATCGCGCCCCTGATGCGACTGTTGTTAGGTCGGGTGTGGAGCGAGGCCGCCGGCCAGGACGCCAACGGATACTGCCTAGACAGAGAGTAGACCTGCGACGTGATAGGAGAGAGGAGAGAACACACTGGAAAAGCTAAGGAAAACTGAGTCAAGTGAAGCACGTTCGTGAAGGCCAAATGACTAGAGGAGCTAGGACTAAGGCTATGACTAGGACTGTGGCAAGGTTAAGGCTAAGGAATCCAAGAGGATATAAAGATGCTATAGGTGAGCCGCAGCAGCACCTACAGTAGGTCAGTCTGTAGTGGAAAAACACACAACGGTCAGACACAGGACAAGAAACACCAAGGGATTATAAAGGAAACCTAGATGGGCTGGAATAGTTAACAGGTGTGGGACAATTGCGGGAACAAGCGGGCTTAATGAGGGAAGTGAGAACAGGGGTGTGAGAGCTGAGTGGAAAAACACCAGTGCAAGGAAAACCCTAACGGAAACACGAGGGCTGGGACAGTGACGCAGACTCCGAGCACGTGATCAGCAGTCAGTAGACAGCTTCCATGTGCTCGACAAAACAAGACCGTTCCCGTGCAGACAATTACCCCGACCTGACCTGGGTCGTGACAAAACCAATCAGGGAAAACTGTAAACATTACATTTTCCTATACACAAACATTATTGTTTTTTAATAATGTAAGGAAAATCTATTGTAAATATCTATTGTAAGTATAAATTAATTTTAAGTGATCACTTGCCTATGTATGTGCTTAAAGTTTGGTTTCAGCAGTCACACATTTCCATATGTTTACGACACAGAATGGAAATACTTGTATCTGACAGAATGTAAGACTTAAGCATTTATATAGGCTATGAACCTTATAAACTAAGTATTGTGACTGAAAATCTGCCTATTATATGTTTTATATATATGATGCTGTAATACTTGTACTGTCCATAGGGCACAGTAGGCCTATATGGAATTCACATCTAGTGATGGAAATCTCGGATCATTTTATTGACTTCGATCTTGAATCTTGTTAATCAAAATGACCGGATCTTTTTCATTTCGGCAGAATATAAATTAAATGTATGTCAATATAGCCCAGTTGTCACGATCCCAGTCTGTGTTTCCCCTGTGTTTGTACTTTTCTGTCACTTCCTGTTGTGTGCCATGTTTGTAGTCCTTTGTAGTTTTTCTTGTTAATTAGTTTCCCCAGGTGTTTCTTGTCTCCTTGTTAGCCCAGTGTATATAAGCCCTAGTGTTTCCTTTGTTTGGTGTCGGTCTTTGTTTCATGCTCTCTGTATCATGCTTTGTTTTTGCGCCTCCTTCGGTCTGTGGATTACATTGGTTTGTGTTTGTTTATTTCATTTCATTACATTAAAATACTGCACTTGGATCTACTCTCTGCCTGGGTTCCTCTGACGTCACACCAGTGATGAAGTTATGATGCTTATCGTCATCTCTGCGGTGGACGCGCAATATGCACGTTTCATACGTAATATATAATCTGAGAATATTTGTTTTCTATTTGAACTGGATTCATTATTTTACAGCACAAAACCTTTTGTTGTTATTGTGAGTGTAAAAAAATGTAGACAGTTAACAGATTCGAACGATGAAATTATTCTCGTCAGTATGACCGAAAAGTTTTTAAAGAGTTTTTTAAGTGCAAGTGATCGCGCCGGCTCGACCATGTCAGTCTGTCATGTAGTATATAAGCGAGCTGGTATTTAGCATCCACACACAGTCCACACAAACACTTGAACATGCGCGTATTTAATATAGACATTAGCCTACATGTAATGTAATATAGAGAAGCCCTTCTTCATTTTAAGATGATTTTAATGTTTTAAGAACATTCAAATTCGGGCTACGCCACTGTTATAGCCAAATTCCGCAATACATCTGCTTATGAGATGAGACGTAGGCCTATCAGTGATGATCACATTTACAAAAAAAACAATCAAGGCCAAATTATGACAAACAGAAACTATTAATTCATTACATTAGTAATCGTTTTATTACATTGACTATAAAGAAATTACTTTCTTACCTTTCCTTGTGGTTCTTGAAATGTTGGATGAAAATTGACGTTGTGGTTGTCGTGTCGGAAATTCTTGCGTTGCATACTCTGCATCTGGCAAATGTTTTTTTATTTTCACGGTCCAGTTCAAAGTCCTTATAGCCAAACGTGACTATCTGTGGAGCCCAACTGTTGTCTTCCATTGTAACGGCCACTTGGAACTGTTTCGAAACAAGCCGCCACGCGAGCAGTATCCTCTCTCCTCTCTACCCTAACTGCTCTAATTGGCCTTACACCTTGTTTGGCGCGGTTTGAGTTGTGCTGCGTTAAAAGGCACCGGCGCTGATTATAGTGCTGCTGAGTCACAATAACTATTTTAACTAATTTCATTATTTTACTTTAGTAAAGTCTCAAGTCACTTGCTCTCAAGTCAAAGTCAAGTAATTTTCTTACGTCAATCAAGCAAGTCGCAAGTCCTGAAAATCGTGACTAGAGTCAAGTCAAAGTCAAGTCAAGTCATTTTCTTACTTCAATCAAGCAAGTCCTGAAAATAGTGACTAGAGTCAAGTCACGTGACTCGAGTCCCCCACCTCTGATAGAAACACAAAAAAATTGGTCAAACCTAACAAGAACATGGATTAAAGTTCTCCACCGCTACGATGGATTTCCGTCAATTGCAGCGAGTCTACGATGGATTTCCGTCAATTGCAGGGTTCCAGCCTGTCCTTAATGTCTTAAATTCACTTTTCATAATGTTGTTAACCCTTTGATGCGTGCGATCACACCGGTGTGATTAGAACATTCAGCGCTTTGGCTGGCACTGAGCCAGAGACGGACTCAGTCACATATCACAACTATGCAGTGCTTTCAACCACATAATGTTTAATTTAGCCTTCAGACATATACACATGCCTACAAGCACAAAATACATTTAGAGATTGCATAATACACACTGATGTCTATGAAAGCGGCAATAACAATCTCTTGTAGTTTGACGGATGTTTTATTCAGATCAGACACAGTATCTGCAATTTAAGCAATTGTTAAGATCACTCAATTCTTCTACCAGTTCACCAGGCACTTACGTTTGTGTTTTTAAGAGAAGTGGATGAATTCACGTGATGTAAATCCGACAGATCTCAGACCACGGCAGAAACAAACATGGCGGCGCCCGTTTATAGCACAACTAACGCGATCATTATAAAAGTGTTTAAACAACAAAACACATTCACATGCACATATTTGACAATCGGAATGTCAGATATTTCATGACATAGTTAACATTTTGTGAATTTTTTTGAGTAAAAAAGAAAAATGATGTAAAAGCAATGCATCAGTCATACAGCTGCTGTGGCTCTGCGGTGTGTCACGTGATAAGCAGTGCCGCATTGCCATGGAAATGTTAAAGTGATAGGCTACCTTCTTAACGGTCGCCTTGGACAAGCTAGTCAAACACTGAAACGGGGGTCAGGTATAGCCAAGCTTCAGGAATATGGTTTCACAGCCAAAAGTATAATTTTTTCATAGATTAAAAATAGCTTTTAAAATACGCAAACTGGCAATACTATGTAAAGTGGTTCAAAACATCTCCCTTTAAAACGCTATTGGTTAAAGGAATATGACTTGGCTTGAAAAAAAATCAGTCAGAATAATTTTTTTCACTTTAATCCATGCAAGAACAACAAGAGGAAAGTCTTTGTGAGGGACTGAACAACGAACAAAGAAGTGGGGCAGAACGTGGTGGGTCGAGGAACACAGGGGCCGGGCAAAACGGGGCCGAGCAGAACGGGGTGGGGCAGGGCAGAACGGGGCGGTCTAGGGACGAAGGGGGA
This sequence comes from Triplophysa rosa, assembly GCF_024868665.1. NCBI lineage: Eukaryota > Metazoa > Chordata > Actinopteri > Cypriniformes > Nemacheilidae > Triplophysa > Triplophysa rosa. The sequence goes on from NW_026634159.1 coordinate 31,396, forward strand.
CGGGCAGAACAAGGCGTGGGAGGACAAGGAGTTGTCAGTTGCTCAGGCACTGGCAGTGCGCTGTGGACTCTCCAGTCGGGGCATATGAAGAGATTTGAGCGTCAGCAGTGTGACATCACCCTGGTGTTTCTGAGCTTGGCATGAATTGCTGTGTGTATGGGTGAAGCCTTGTCACCGAAAGCTTTTGAGGGGTTCTGCGTGAAAAGACACAGCGGTTAGCAACGGACATGAAAAAAATGTAGGGAAGGGAGGGAAACATGACTGTGACAGGAGACAAACCCACCACTTCTGACTCTTTGTCTGACACACTGGACTCCTGATATGTGCATACTGACGTCAGCTGGGCTTCATCAGCCTCTTCCCATGCCCGCCATCGGCCTCTTGCTCTGTCGTCCCGTCGGGCCCCACCAGCACCCTCTCAAACATTTTCCGATGATCACAGGCTTGCTTGGTTGACAAGTTGCATGCATAAAACTTGTCCGTCGTTCGGGTGTTGTGGCACATGAACCGCGACAAATCTGTCATCTGCACTGCCGGTGTTCCTCGCCTGTAGAGAGAAGAGAAGAGTATTTAGACACATTACACACAAACCGACTGAAGTTCAAACCTAGAGGACTCAGCAGCTTACGTGTGCCTCTGCCCAAGCTGCCTGGAAGTAACTGTTGAGATTTTTGCAACAGTTCGGGGTTGACGTGAAGAAGAAGAATGTTGCAGTCGGCCCGCCCAGCAGTTCCTCCCTCAAGTCGAGGAAGCGGGTCAACCACCCGTACTCCTCCTCGGAGAGGGCGATCTGGGCAGGCCCAAAGGTCTGATTGGTCTTGTGCATGTTCACCTTGGAAGAAAATGCAAGAACACAGGTGTCAGAAATGAGTTGAGCTGAGACGCAACGCGGGAAGGGAGACCACTTACATTGATCAGGCACAAGTCTGCCGAGCGCACCGCGTTCCTGACCTCCTTGATGGTCATGTTTTGGTACACACCACACCAGTGACCATTTATCGAGGTCAGGAACGTGGTGAAGTACCCGTGGAGCAGAAACTGCACTTTCTGGGATTTGATCTTCTCCAGCATGTCTGGGGAACCACACAAAAACAGAACAGTTGGCAAAGCGTAACTAAGCGCTGTCACGGGTTGATATGTTATTTAATGGTGCAGTTTTTTTTATAGAGCTTACCTAGAATCCCCGGAATGGCCTCAACGGCCTGCCGCCTGCACCTCTCCAAGAGGCCCTTCGGAATTAGGTTTGCGTCCTTCTTCCTCTTCACGCTCATCGGGTGGACAGTCACCGGACGCTTCATGCCTTTCAGGAGCATCCTGATTTCCCTCTACATGGTCAGAAGGGCCTTCTTGGAGAGGCGACAGGTAGGAGGCGGCGTGGCTGACATGTAGTCTTTGAATTGGGCTACGTTTTTTAAGTAGTGGTTTACAGTGGTCTCTTTGATTGCCGCCAACCTCAGGGTTTTCACCCACCTGCAGACAGACAGACAGAATTTCAGCAAAGGCAAAACACTGTTTTATCACGTAAACGTGTGCAACAAGACTTGTCCGTGTCTTGCAGGAACTGCAGGGTCTGAATCCTGGCCTCCTTCTTCGCCATGAATGCGAGGAATTTTTTTATGCTGAATATTTTTCCGCTGATGTTCTCCCGGAGCTTCGGCGTGGGCTCTGGGCTCTCTTGATGGCGGCGCTACTCCTCTATTTAGACATCTGGACAGAGACAACAAAAAGAGACAAGTCAGCTCAAAGACACACAAAACAGAATGTTACTTTCAAAGGGGACACAGGTGGAGTGTCAAACTCACTCAAAACAGCGACGTGGTCCGGGAAGTGAGGGGGGGCTCAGCTTCAAATGGCCATCTGCTGGCCATCTGCTGCCCCAGAGATGGCGGCACAACGTCTTCCTCGTCGTCCACCTTCTCGTCCAGTTCTTCAAGAGAGGAGAGGAGTGTACTTGGTCGCCTGCTTCAAATTGTCTGACGAGCTTCCTCTCCTTGCGCTGCTGCATCCTCCTAAACCGCTTGGTGAGTTCTTTCAGGGCAGACGCCAGCGTATTCACAGAACAGCCTGGAACAGCAGCGTTCAGCGAGTCCTCCCGCATGTCCAGGGTGGACACCATTGGGACCTCCGGATTGGAGGCCCGTAGCGCAGCCAACTCGCTAAGAATTTTCATCTTCTTTGTTGCCGCCACGACAGCCCTACGAGCCGTCTTCGTCAGCTCGGTGTGAGCCTTCAGGTGGCGGTCCAAGCACTTTGATTCCTTTTTGCAGCCTGGCACAGGGCAACATCCCTCACGGATTCTGACCCTGCCAGACTGCAGCGACAGCAGCAGCTTCCTCTCAGCCACGTTTTTAATGGCGTGTGTCACCCTAAGGTTCTGGCTCAGCGTGTACTGCCTGCTCTCAATCGGCATGGTGTGTTTATCCTGACAAGATGCAAAGCAGTAATGAGGTCTCTCCAGTGGTCTCGGGGAATATATACCACAGAAAAAATGCTCTTTTGTGGCCTACTCACCTCTGCTGTTTGTAATCTACGCACAATTCCCTCCTGCTTGTAGGCTACGTGCAGTTTCCTTGCTGTTCATGGACTACCACAGCTGTATCCCATTGGAGTGCAATAATTGCCCTATGCTCATTTAAGTGTGCACAGAATGTACTGCAATTAAATGAGTCATATGGCATGGCTAAAACTAATATTATCATTTGTTTTAGATGTAATGCAATGTGTGTACAGGATTTAAGGTTAAAAAACGCTGTATTTTCCACATACTGTGCATGTTGTATCTCCTCTTTGTCCTGCCTCTCTGAACTAGGTGTGCTATGATTGGCCAGTTAACTAGTGTGTAGTGATTGGCCAAATACTGCAAGCATGTGACGAAAATGTAATGCCTCTTACCATATTTGGAACATCAGGTTCCAAATTCGCTTTTAGATAAAATGCATCTTTTGTTCTGATACAAAATATGTTTATTTTGCCATATGGCTGGTTTCCCAATAAATGTTATATTTGCCAAATGGCAGATTAGATACTTTTTCTTATATATGATCTGCATAACTGACCAAACACCTTTTTTTCCAATGATATATAGTTTGTCAGGATTAAAATGTAATTATATTGCATAACAATGTCATTTGCTGTATCTCATAACTGTACAGATCAAAAGTCAGAATGAGCTTGCACTGCACTGGTCAGAGTCATCATTTACTCTCTCTCTTGTCATTTCAAACCTGTGTGACTTTGTTTCTTCTGTAGAGCACAAAAGGAGATATGTTGAAGAATGTTGGTAACCAAACCATTCACTTCTATTGTATGGACACAAAACCAATAGTGAATGGTTGCCGGTTACTGACAATCTTCAACATATCTTCTTTTGTGTTCTGCAGACGAAAGAAAGGCATACATGTTTGAAATGGCAGGAGGGCGAATAAACGGTGACAGAATTTTTTTGGGGGGTGAACTATCACTTTAAAGAATATTACTCTGCAGGATCATTTGCCATTTTCACCTCTGACTTGTGCAGTGCAATACCAAAATGCAATGCTTTTCTGTCTATTGTAAAGCATAATCAATGTGAGACAGAACATTATGACATTCATTTTAACATTATGACATTTTAACATCATGATGTCAATTTTAACAACATTTCCACATTTAATATTATTGTTAAAATGCAGAGGTCATATAACACACACACACAGAGAGAGAAAAACAGAAATAGCTTATAATAACTTATAAGGAAAATTATGTGTATATATTTTTTTGTCCTAAGTAAGTGGTTCTTATTGTATTTTATGACATTATAGACAAACATGTTCTAAATTAATAAAAAATGTAAAAGTAAAAAATGTCTCTCTCTCCCTCTCTCTATCTGTGTGAGTGAAACATGTGCATCTGATGTAGCTGTGCATTTAATACACAGAGAGAGAGAGAAAGAGCTGTGCAAGTAGGCTCTACATATACTGTAAAGAATATGAGTGAGCAGTGTCACCTATAAGCTGACATTTGACCTGTGCATGTCTGAATATGGCCATCACATTCTGCACTGTAATACATTAAAGAGCATGTGTTTGCTTTCTCACTTGTGTGTTTTTATCTCTTTGAGGTCCTGCATGCATGTCAGCTCATTTTGACCTCTGACATTTGCACAATGCAATGTATTTGTTAAACTTATTATTAAATTAACTTATAAAAAATAGCTTGTGTACAATTTAAAAATCCACATTTAATTGAAACACTGCATACCTTCAATTACTTTGTAAAAAATTATATTGTTTGTCATTTCATTTAAAAATATTTTTTTCATTAATTTACTTAAATTAAATTACTTATTTAATTAAATTAACATTTAATTGAACCATTGCATACCTTCAATTACTTCTTAAGTTAACTTACACAAAATCACTTTCAGATCAAGTCGCAGGTAAGTTTTAAGTCTGTAACAACAGAGCATACTTTATTGATTACCACAATATCAAACATGAACAGCATAAAAGAACAATGTAAATGACACAGAAGAACCCAGGAACAAAAGCGTGGAATTACAACAGAACACAGGAGAGAACGTGATGTGGTGGGCTCACTGGAGGTGTTTCACCATTACAATCTCCGTGACGCTGGTGTTGGTAAGTTTTGCTTTAATGACAGACGAAGCGGTGAAGTCACAGTCTTCTTCGATGATTTCCGCCATTTTTTCAGCAGGAGTTTCTGTGCAGGAGAGTAAGAACTACTCTCTACTTCTCTACTTTGGAAGAGAGAGGGAGATATTAGCCAAGGAAGGGGGACAGAGGCAGAGGTCAAATTAACACACCTCATCCGTTTCCATCAATGAGTTCCTCAACTCTTGCAGGACGGGCTCGTCCACCATGTCTTTCATGGTGGTGGCAGACGCCATCGGGAACGAGTCCTGCTCCGTCATGCGATGACACTTCCCTGGTCTCTCACCGCTGGTGGCGTTCGCCTCCTGCTGTGGCACTTGGGCCCCTCCAGCACCTGCTGGAAAAACTGGAGGTGCTCCCATGCCTGCTTTGCCGTCAGGTTTGCTGCATAGTACTTATCAGCGGTGCGTGTGTCGTGACACATGAATTTGGCTCCGTTCGTCCACGCTCTTGGAGTTCCACGCCCTTGGAGTTCCTCGCCTGAAAAGAGAGAAGATGAGACCAGATTAGTACGTGTCAGTCTGGAGCCTGGGGCAGACCGAACAGCTGGCCCCCCTGGTCACTTACGTGTGTCGCGATGGACGACCTGATGTCGGTGAAGGTGGGGCTTCTGAGCAGCCCCATCTCCGACCATGCCAGCTGAAGGTGATTGTTTAGGTTTTTGCATGGGTTGGGCCTTGACATGAAGAACAGGATTTTTGCCTCCAGCCCACCAACCAGCTTGTCCTTCATTTCGATGAATTGACTCAACCACCCATACTCCTCTGGCGTTAGTGACATCTGTGCTGTGCTGAAGGCCTGATTGGTCTTGTGGACGTCGACCTGCGGGAGAAACGAGGAAACGCCATATAAGCCGAGCAGAGGAACACAGAATGGAAGAACAACAAACGGGGAGGAGACTCACATTGATCAGGCAGGCCCCAGAGGCATAGCTGGCGTTCCTGGTCTTCTCCAGAGTCAAATTTTTGTAGACTCTACACCTGTGGCCGTAGATGCAGGCCAGGTACAGCGTCACGTACCCATAGAAAAGAAACTGGGTCTTCTGGGACTTTTCCGCCTCTAGCTGGTCTGTGAAAACACACAAAAACAGCACGGTTAGCAAAGGTCCGACCGGTCGCAGGAGGATGTGGCGACTTACCGAGCACCTGCAGAATGGCCTTCTTTGACAGGTCCCTTCACTTCCTCGGCAGCTTTTTCGACAGGAGGCGGCTGTCTTTTTGACGCTTGACCACCATTTGGTGGACGGTCACCGGGCGCTTCATGTACTTTAGTAAAGTACGGATCTCCCTCCTCATCACAGTCAGAGACCTTTTGGAGAGGCAACAGGTCTGGGGGGGATTCTGCTGCCCACGAAGTCCAAAAATTGAGCTACATTTTTCAGGTAGTGGTTGAGCATCGTGTCCTTGATGACCGTCCCCCTGAGCATCTTCACCCACCTGCGGAAACACAGACAAAGAGAGAATGAGAGACGTAGCGGTCAGTAAAAGCAAAACGCCTGTCGGCCTGGCGAACGGGACCTACCTGCGAATCTTCTTGGTGTTGTCCAAGAATTCAAGGGTCTGGAGCTTGCCTCCGGCCCCCTGGGTCGTGTAGCCAATGAACTTCCGGATGCGGAAGATCTTCCCTCCTACGTTCTCCCGGAGCTTTAGGGTTGTGTCAGGGCCTTCCTGATTTCTCTGGTACTCCTCTATCAGCAAGTCTGGAAAGAGAAACAAGAAAAAGGGGTTAACTCTCGGACACACAAAATGGAGATGGTTCAGCTCAGGGTTATACTTACTCAAGGCTGCCACGTGCTCTGGGGCGGGGCTCTGCTGGCCCAAGGGGTCGGAGGACTTTTACGGCTGAGACAAGGAGGTGGAGGGCAGAGGTGGCACAGAGTCATCGCTGACCACGTTGTTGCCATCCTCGTTGTCGCTGATGTCCTCGTCACACAGCACCGATGACAAGATCTTGTCCGCCATATTTTGGACATGCCTGCTGGGCTTTCTCTCCCAGTGGCGCTTCATCAGCCGGAAGCGTTGGGTCACCTCTTTCAAGGCTGATGACAGGGTGTATCGACCTGTTAGTTGAGATCAGCGATGGCCTCCCTTGCCCGGCGGCATGCCCTCCGTTCACAGACCTCCTCCACATTCCCGTGGTGAGCCGCGGCGATCCTCGATGTCTCTTGCTCCTCCGTCTTCCGCAGGTCGAGGTCAGAGACCATGGGGACCTCTGGGTTGGAGGCCCTGAGAAGGGCCAGCAGGCTGAGAATTTTGCTCTTTTTCAAATCTGCAATGGCAGCCCTACGAGTCTTTGCCGTCAGCTCGAAGTGAGCTTTAAGGTGCCTGTCAAGGCGAGCCGTCTCCTTGTCACAGCCCGGGATGGGGCAGCGTCCCTCATGGACACTTACCCACCCAGACTGCAGTGCGAGAAATAGCTTGCGTTCCTCCAGGTTCTTTATGTCGTGGGTCACCTGGAGGTGCTGGCTGAGCTGGGCATAGTCTTTTCTGCACAGGAGGCAGTTCTGGAGACCCATGGCTGCAGGCTGTCTACGATATCACCGGGTGTAGTTTAAGAACTGGAATGGGGATTCTCTGGTAGACACGGGCTTTATAGTGTTGATGAAGGGTGGGACGATAACTCGATTGTGGACTGATCAGCATGAACCTCGGCCCTCTGTGGTCTGCCTCCACCCTTCATGGCTGCGCGAAGGTCACCTTTGGCGTAAATTGATGCTGGGTAAAATACTGAGCTGTCGGTCACCTGCCTTTGGCGTAAATTGGCGCTGGGCAGAATACTGAGCTGTCGGTCACCTGCCTTTGGCGTAAATTGGCGCTGGGCAGAATACTGAGCTGTCGGTCACCTGCCTTTGGCGTAAATTGGCGCTGGGCAGAATACTGAGCTGTCGGTCACCTGCCTTTGGCGTAAATTGGCGCTGGGCAGAATACTGAACTGTCGGTCACCTGCCTTTGCCGTAAATTGATGCTGGGTTAAATACTGAGCTGTCGGTCACCTGCCTTTGCCGTAAATTGATGCTGGGTAAAATACTGAGCCGACGGGTCAGAATCTAGCATTTGCGGCCCCTCGGACCTTTCTGGAAAATTCCTCATATGGCTTATTTGAATGGCTTTTCCATATCTGTTTCGTGGACGTGGCCCCGACAGGGTCAACCGATCCGAAACCGGGACACAAGCAACCGTCCATCGTCCACCGATCGTGCTAAAAGATTATTTTTGTCTAGAAGCCCCCGATTTATCCCCCAAATGTCCAAAGTTCTTAGACTTTTCCTGAAAAATCTACCTCCCCCAACACTAAACCTTCATAATGCTGTTGAGGGTATATGACAGAGAATGTTGTGTGATTAATCTTGTGATTGGGTGCAAAAAACATTCCCTTTTTCTCTAGAGCGATGTGGTCTCGGTATGTTGTCGGGAGCCACCCGACGGGCCAGAATCTAGAATATGGGTCCACTCGGTGCTTTCTGGAAAGTTCCTCGTATAGCTTATTTGAATGGCTTTTTCCATATTGGTTTCATGGACATGGTCAACCGATCCGAAACCGGGACACAAGCAACCGTCCATCGTCCACCGATCGTGCGGAAAAGCCAGGTGACTTTGTTTAAGGGTCAAAAGGTTCAATATGGGAAGGCGTTCCATGAAAATGTAATGGACATAAGGACCTTTTCCGCAAAGGCCCTCGGGGGTTTGAGAGACCCCAAACTTCACAGGCACTTGTGTCTCAGTCCTACAAGCAACATAGTGAAAGGGCAAACGCGTGGGTGCCCAAAAAGTATTTTATATATTTTTTTATATATTACTGTGCAACCCATTCATTTCATTGGATGACGCTTGAAAATGAGGCCTTGAACATATAAGATACTAGCTTAATAGTCAAAATGAGCATTGAATGAGTTGATATATGAACATATATGCGTACAATAAAGTGTACTCATTGAATAATGTGGTTTTTGAAACATAGAAATTAATATTTTTTTAGTTAAACATTGTTAATAAGTATTATGTCCACCAACTTAATACACGTGGGCCATTCCTATAAACCTCGGGTGGACAGGCAATGAAATCAGACTAGAAAATGGATCGGTCCATTTTCTAGTCTGTTTGCATTGCCCGTCCACCTGAGGTTTATAGGAATGGCCCACGTGTATTAAGTTGGTGGTCAACCTATTTTTGAGCATTATTGAGCCTTCTGTGAGTTGAAGATAACATATGTAGGTTTAATAAAGTGTACTAAGTGAATCGTTGTTGTTGATGCATATAAATCATTATAAGGCCTTAGTTTTGCTTATGAGGGGTTTGTCCACCAACTTAATACATGTGGCCCATTCCGATAAACTGCAGGTGGATATTTCCCACATGCGGGTTATAGAAACGGGCCACGCGTATTAAGTTGGAGGTCACGTTGCTCATTCCCAAACTATGGCTTCATATTCTTTTTCAATGCTTCAAAAACCACAATATTCACTTACATATGTCATCAACTGCTCAGTTTTGCCTTTAAAGTTGAAAAAAAACACAGCACAACCTTTTAAATATAAAAGTTTAATAAAAACAGTTTAAATACACACAATAACAATTAGAACAAAGCAACAAATGAACAGCAATAAAAATACAATGAGACAATAAATAACAAATAAATAAAACAAAACACACACTAGAACACTACTCTTTTAAAAGAACGAAGTCCATCTCGTTAAAGTCTAGTGTATGAAATTGAGTGGACAGGCCTGGGCTTTGTTCTTGCTCAGGCTCATCTGCAATGTAACAAGAATCAATTAAACTTCAATCAATTAAATCATTGGATGTTACGTTAAGATGATGAATTGATACTCACCCAGTGATGGCACTGGTTTGACCCCGTCTCGATGGAGGTGATGGAGGTCTTCGAAAATGCCCTCAAGTTGATCTTCTCCAATCATGCTAAGTGCCTCCTCCATGTTAAGTGGCACCTCCAGAGGAAATGGCACCTCCAACGCGGGTGCCTCCTCCAACGTTTGTGCTCCTAATGAAATTAGCTGTTAGCTCTCATTATTCCAAGCAAGATTATGTTTTCATTGAATGTTGATGTGTACCATGGTTTCCATTGTTTTGATTACATACATCTGTTCCTGAGTTAAATGTAACTTACCGTCAGGTCCTTATGACCTTTCAGGAGGTACTTGCTGATATATATAATTGTCCTCCTGCAAAGAGGACACCTAACATCTCTTAGTTTAACTCTTCCCCTGGCCAGCTTTATAAGTATATCCCGCTCCTCAAGATTCATTACCTTGTGAATTGTCCTGAGGTGCTGCCTAATATTATTCACCTCCGCCGGGCATAGGGGACACCTAGCCATGTTCTAAAAAAAATACAAAAAAATTGTTACAACCTGTATAATGCATTCTGTAACGCATACACATAAAGCAGACCGTGATGCATGAACGCGCTGTAATAACAACGTTACAAAATGCATCATGCAGTCTGTAATACTTTATAACTACACACACACCAGTTGTAATAACTGTAATACATCTATCTACTGTTGCAATGATCTAGTGTTCTATTGTGTTTCGATTATGTTTTAATATTAATGTTCTTATATTGTTCATTGTATTGGTTTAACCCTTTAGGCGCCAGGGTTTTTTGGAAAACATGCTGGATTTTGACATCAAGATTTCAAAAGCTTGTGGCTTGAAAGGACTTAAAGATAGAGATGTTCTGTAAATTAAAAAAATGTTGGGCATGACCAAAAGTTTATGTGGGGTGTAAATATACTCATCTAATTTGCATATTATGACGTCATCCGGCCAACTTGAATTTCATAATATTCAGGAAATAGTAGATATTGAATTGATGTTTGAACTTATTTGCATTTTTTTAACTCTTTGATCCTTATTCCAAATGATCAGGAAAAGAGGAAATCAACAGTAAAATTATTACTATATTACTGTGCCATAGTAAAATGCATGTGCCTATCTTTTGATCAGTTGACCAGCTATCTGCTCAATCAGCTGCCTCTACCTCTAGCAACAGCTCTCCTATGGACACTACGACCATGTTCACCCCTGCCACCCCCATCTCCGTTAGGCAAAGGGTCGAAATGATCGCTCGTTTGTGCTTCGTGAACATTCACGCCTTGCACGGCGTGCAAGCACCGCTGCACAGCTGTACCGGGAGACGCACGGTCATTAGACGGCCGATCGTGATTTCCAAAAGGCAAATATTCCCCTGCGGAGTCAGAATCGGCGAATAACATTCGCAACACACCCTCGCAGTACAACCTTTTATTAGCCATTTGAAGATTTTCTCTCACAAATCTCACAATTTACTCTGACGCTCTGAACTGAACTGCTTGCGCTTCAATGACACATGATTGCTCACTTGCTCTGCTATTTGCTCGAACACTTTGAATGGGAACATGATGTCATTTTGGTCTAGAATCGAAGTACTACATGTCTGCCATCTAGTGGTATGGAATACAAATGAGATATTACACCATATTAGGATATACAGCCTATTTTATGAAGTATGACGTCTTGTCGCAATTCTGCGACTTTGGCGCTTAGAGGGTTAACTGTTTTTACTGTTCTTAGAAACAATCTTTCAAATATGATAGTTTACTATATGTTTTTCTCATGTTTGTGCAGCTTTTACCAACTGGCTTAGCACTTTTAGGCTAAATTTAACATGCTACGACTTGTTGCTAACATATGTACTGTGGGATTACAAATTTATACAATGTTATATATAGGTTAAAGTTATGTACATTGTTTCACATTTTGAGGTAAAGACGATTACATTCTATGAATATCAAGTCAGGCAGCCCAAATGTCTGAGACATTACCCTTTTGTCTTTATTCACTTCCTGACCATTGGGCAGGGTCCTTTAAGGCACAGCTAAACCTTTGTCTCTATGATAATGTGAAAGTATGGGCAATACTGTCAGGCTGATTGGATTAGCACCTATGCATTTGAATGACACTGTTATGCTGATGAGACCTTGGCTGGGACAATTCCGGTAACGGCTGATTCCTGTATTGCATTTGCATGCTTTGTGTAAATCATCTCCACCTCTATGTATCCCGCCCCCTTGAAAGGTATAAAACTCTACTGTACTAAAAGTCAGACTTGGATGACTACAGCGACGCACAGCGAGTCCTCAATAAAGAGAACTTCTGTATGAAAGATATCCCAACGTCTCCTGGTCTCTGTTTCGACGTGGAAAAAGTTTCCTACAGTTTGTCTAATAAAGTGCAATAAGTGAATAATGTGTTTATTGAAGTAAATAAATTAATACATCATTGTAAATCTTGCAGAAATGAAAAAACCTTCTACCTTTTAAATAAATTAGCTGTGGACAGGTCGGTGTCCTCGTGTGAACAGTACAGTTCAGTGCATACTTACTTGAAATTGGATTGATCCATTTTCTAGTGAATTCTTACTGGGAATTGGACAGTTTAAATGGGCACGACGCCCCAGCTCATTTTCTGCAGGGAACCACAAAGAGCCGCCACGTCAGTGTTCGAGTGTACTTTTAAACAGAAGAGAGTATTTTTGATATTGCGACTATGACTTCTGCCTGCCCGTTTTGTTCCAATGCCTACGCGCAGCTCTCGCAGCACCTCAGGGTTACCCACAAGGTCCTGAACTTGACTGAGAGGAGGCTTATTCTTTCCTTGGAGTCGGGCCAGGTCTGCTACAGGAAGAGGACCTGCGGGATCCCAGGATGCCGAAAGATGACCTCTCGTCTTGACCGCCACATCCGTGGTCACACGGAGCTGCCCAAGGAGGCGCAACGCGATCCGGGACAGTAAAAGAAAAAAGGTCCTAGAGCAGCTCGCCGCCTTCCGCGCCTCCTGCCCAGCGATCCCGATGGGCACTTTTTTGGACATAGATGAGTGTCAAAATGTATTTGACGACCCACAGGAAAGGCGGAGTGACCAGGAGGAGGATGAAGAAATGTGCAGCTAGGAGAAATGCCAGCACGCCCGGGTCAAGGTCCTTGAAAAAAATAAAATAAAATCGCAGAACACCCTTGCCGCCACGCTGCAGGAGGTGATGAGGAGATACAAGAAGTTGAAGAGGAAGACGTCCTCCATGCCCTCGTCACAGGTGTGCTCTGCTGCAAAGAAACTGCTTTCAACCCTGGAGGCCAAAGAGGGAGGGGAGCCGGAAGAAGCAGCCGGGGAGCCGAGTGCGCAGTCTTCAGAAGAGGCAGCCGGGGAGCCGAGCGTGGAGCCCAGGGCTTCCACCAACCAGCCAGAACTTCAGGACGACCTTCCATATTTCCCGGAGCACGTCATCGCCCTAAGTAAGTGTGAAACACTCGCTCTCACTCACTCATTCCGACTCACTCACCGACTCACTGAGTAACCGCGTCTCTCTTTCTTCTGCAGATGAAGTCATGAACGAGTACAAGTCTCACCAGGAGGGATCGGACCCCTCTGCCAAGTTAAAAAAGGCCTCAAAAATATTCTGTATAAAGCCTTTTTTGGGCTACATGGCAGAGGGGAAATCCAGTCTGGCGAACTTGTTTCTGAATGACACGGCAAAAATCAGGCAGTGGATGGCCAAGCTGAGATCGTCCAAAATTACTGAAACCACGATCCACCACTACTTGAAAAACGTGGCTCAGTTTCTCGATTATGTCGCAGAGACCCTACCAGCCACCTCCCGCCTGTCGAAAGCTGTCCTGGTGGGCATCCGCCGTGAGGTGCGCACCTTGATCAAAGGCATGAGGCGGAGAGTCGTGACCCATGAATACGCGGTGAAGACTGCAAAGGAGGGGAAGTTAATTCCTAAGGCCATCCTCGTCCAGTGCCGTGAAAATTTTGGGTGAGTTAACTTTCACTTTTCCAGCTTTAGGCTTATTGTGTTTCGTCCTTTAATGGCTCTGTCTTTTCTTTCTTTGCAGAGAGGCTAAAGACGACTCCTACAAGCAAGGACCAGTGGATGTTTTACAGGCACCTAACTGCCTACCTCGCCACCATCTATGGGCACTGCGGTGGCGTGTTCCAAAACATGCTGGTGGAAGAGGTGACGGGTGCCCTTAAAACCGACCCGGCTGGAAACTTCCTAATCAACGTGAGTAACTCACTCACTCACTCACCTCGCTCGCTCTTTGCTTTCTCTTCTGCAGATCGCTACGCACAAGACCAACCAGGCCTTCGGGGCGGCCCAGCTTTCCTTCACAGATGAAGAGTACAGATGGATGGCAGAGTTCTTCAATATCCGAAACAAGCTAGTCGGAGGATTAGACTCCAAGTTTTTCTTCTGTACGTCAAAGCCCAACCCGTGTAAAAACCTCAATGCTCATTTCCAAGAGGCATGGGTCAAGATGGGGTTGCTGGGCTCATTTCCAAGAGGCATGGGTCGAGATGGGGTTGCCGGGCTCATTTCCAAGAAGCATGGGTCGAGATGGGGTTGCCGGGGACGCCGAACTTTACGAACATAAGGACATCGATAGCGACACACGTGAGTATAAATTCATTAAAATAATATTAACACCAGACTTTTCAGGATCAGATGTGTCTCCTCCTAACTAATTTCTTGCTTTCTTCTTCCAGGCTAAGAACGCACACGCCCCTGAGAACTGGCACAAAATAGCGCAGTTTATGTGTCATGACACTACGACGGCAGACCGCTTTTACACCATCCATTTGGATGCGAAGCAGGCAGCTGAACATAGGCAGCTGTTTGAGGCTGCGCTTCGGGGCCCAGATTGGACTCCTGAGGTCTGCAGCAAAGAAGAGGCCCACATCAAGCCGGAGAGCAAGAGGCGGGCCAAGCTGTCAAAAATTGCCAAGTCTAAGCGGGTAAGCCCTTGATAACTCACTCACGCGCTCGCTCACTCATTAATTCACTTATTGTATTGCACACTAATTCGCCCTTTTCTCTTGTTTCTTCCTTGGAAACCGACGAGGAGGAGTTCGAGGAGGAATCCGATGAGGAGGAGCCACCTCAGACGACTCCAAAGAAGTCAAAGAGGACGACGACAATCTTTTCACCCATCAAGACCAGACGAAGGGCGGTGGTGCACCTGTCCCCACTCAAAACGCCATGGGGCATCACGCTGATCAGCCCCCCAAAAAAACTGTTTCACAGAAAATCGTGCACTTGGCAAAAGTTCGGCTCAGTAGCCCCAAAAAGGCCTTGGACATTTAAATGCTTTTATTGTTCCGATGGTGTGCGTTGTGCTTTATTTGCTAAATATTTTTCTTACTTCTGTTTTTGTGATCATAATGTGGTGATGCGATCGCCCGGTCTAGCTATGGTTGCGGAAATGGTATGGTCCATGGGTATAAAAGTAGACCTGACCGGTAGCTAACTAGGTGTGTCATAGAGGGCCCGAGTGTCGCAATTTGCGGTGTGCCGGGCTGCACGTTCAGGAGGTAAGAGCTACTGGTGGCAGTTAAACTGTAAAGATTGGATGTCAAACAGGGTAAATGGAGATTTGTCTAACTTACAGTGTGGCTGAGGAGTACTGCAGTCACGTTGAACGGCAGTTTACTTTTGTGAGCTGTCAACCTATTTCGCGCCAAGTGCGTTGTGCAATACGAGTCATTATTTGCAGGTGTGTTACTCATTTTCATGCATGGGGTAATGGGAAGGTAATTTCTCTCTAACTTAGTTTGTTTCTGAAGTGACTTGAGGTGTTTGGAGGTGTTGCAGCAGGCTGAGATAGACGCTATTTTGGCGTTGTGATCCTCCCTTTTGAGTAAAACTAACTACTACCTGCATATGGTAATTGGTAATCAAGATGGCGCCGCGGATGGCTGCCTCGGTTTGGAGTGCTCTAGTACTTATGTCTTTTTTGTTTGTTTTTCCTGTTTTAAGCTACTCTTCTTTAATCACTTTTACCAGGGACGAATTGCTTAACATTAAGCAATGCCCTTCTATCAATCTTTTCCCTAATTTTGAAAATTCAGACGTCTTACTGGACATTTTACTCGGAGGAGCGGCAGCTCTGTACAAACGCTCTAAAAGACGCAAGCGGGGAAAGCGAGCGGGTGCGCTCGTCAGACTCCGACGACGCGGATTTAGGACCCCGCTGCCGAGTATACACCTGGCGAATGTCCGCTCCCTTACCAACAAAACGGACGAAATACTCTTACTCACCAGGACAAACAAAGATTTTTCCAACTCCGCTGCGCTGTGTTTCACAGAAACATGGCTCAATGACACCATACCGGACAGCGCGTTACATCTGCCGGGTTTTCAGCTGTTCAGAGCGGATCGCATTGCCGAGTCAACAGGGAAGACACGTGGTGGTGGATTATGTTTTTATATAAACGAAGGTTGGTGCAGAGATATAACAACACTGAAGAAGATGTGCTTTTCGTACTTAGAAGCGTTCTCTATCAACTGCAAACCTTTTTATTCGCCACGCGAGTTTTCCTCATTTATTCTCGTGAATGTTTACATTCCTCCACATGCTTGTGCGAGCGCGGCGCTGCAACAGCTGGCGGATTACATCACTGACACGGAGCAGCAACACCCGGATTCTCTTATTATTATTATTGGGGACTTTAACAGAGCAAACCTCTCCCGTGAGCTGCCAAAATACAGGCAGCATATCACATGCCCCACCAGAGACAGCAACATTCTGGATCACTGTTACACCACAATACGGGATGCATACCACTCTGTTCCCAGAGCAGCTCTGGGTCTCTCTGATCATTGCCTGGTTCATCTTCTTCCGACCTACAGACAGAAGCTTAAATCTGCCAAGCCTGTAGCAAGAACAGCAAAGAGATGGAGCAGCGAAACAGAGCGGGCCTTACAAGCCTGTTTCGACTGCACGGATTGGAGTGTCTTTGAAGCTGCAGCCACTGATCTGGATGAGTTAACTGACACAGTGACATCCTACATCAGCTTCTGTGAGGACATGTGTATTCCCACCAGGACTCGCTTAACATACAACAATGACAAACCATGGTTTACAATGAAACTGAGACAGCTTCGTCAGGCCAAAGAAGATGCTTACAGAAGTGGGGACAAAGTCTTGTATAATCAGGCCAAAAACACACTGACAAAGGAGATAAGAGCAGCTAAGAGAAGCTACTCTGAAAAGCTGAAGAACCAGTTTTCAGCCAACGACCCTGCATCAGTGTGGAAAGGCCTGAAAGACATTACCAACTACAAGCCATCATCCCCTCAGTCTATGGGTAATCAACGACTGGCTGACGACCTGAACGACTTCTATTGTCGTTTTGAAATGCAGAGTCTCACCCTTCACACCCGCCCTGACCCTATCTCTGCTATACCATTAACACCTCCTCTTGACATTCAACCTGCACTTAAGATCTGCGAAGAGGATGTTTGCCAGCTTTTCCGCAAACAAAAGATCAGAAAAGCACCAGGCCCAGACAATGTCTCACCCTCCTGCCTGAAAGTCTGTGCGGAGCAGCTGTCGCCCATCTTCACTAATATTTTTAACAGATCTTTGGAGCAGTGTGAAGTCCCTTCATGCTTCAAACGCTCCACCATCATCCCTGTACAGAAGAAACCCAAAATATCTGGACTTAATGACTACAGGCCTGTTGCTTTAACATCTGTGGTCATGAAGTCATTTGAGAGACTTGTACTGGCCCACCTGAAGGACATCACCAGACCACTTCTTGATCCCCTCCAGTTTGCTTACCGAGCAAACAGGTCTGTGGACGATGCAGTAAACATGGGACTGCATTACATCCTACAACACCTAGACAGACCAGGGACTTACGTCAGGATCCTGTTTGTAGACTTCAGCTCGGCCTTCAACACCATAATCCCAGACCTCCTCCTGCCCAAGCTTACCCAGCTCTCTGTGCCAACCTCTACCTGTCAGTGGATTATTAACTTCCTGTCGAACAGGCAGCAGCTAGTGAGGTTGGGAAAATTTAAATCCAGCACATGTACCATCAGCACCGGAGCTCCTCAAGGATGTGTTCTTTCTCCACTGCTATATTCACTCTACACAAACGAATGCACCTCTACAGACCCTTCTGTCAAACTCCTGAAGTTTGCAGATGACACCACAGTCATTGGCCTTATTCAAGACGGTGATGAATCTGCCTACAGAAAGGAGGTTGCTCAGCTGGCTGCCTGGTGTAGTCAAAACAACCTAGAGCTGAATGCATTCAAGACAGTGGAGATGATAGTGGATTTCAGAAGGAACCCTCCATCACTTCCTCCCCTCACCATCCTGGACAGCACTGTGGATACTGTGGAGTCATTCAGGTTCCTGGGCTCCACCATCTCTCAGGACCTGAAGTGGGAGTCCCACATAGACTCCATTGTAAAGAAGGCCCAGCAGAGGTTATACTTCCTCCGTCAATTGAGGAAGTTCAACCTACCACAGGAGCTACTGACCCAGTTCTACTCAGTGGTCATCGAATCTGTTCTGTGCACTTCAATTACTGTTTGGTATGGCTCGGCCACCAAATCAGACCTACGAAGACTACAACGGACAGTTCGTAGTGCTGAGAAAATTATTGGTGCTCCTCTGCCCACACTTCAGGACCTGTACGATTCCAGAGTGAAAAACAGGGCAAGAAAAATCATCATTGACTCCACACACCCAGCACACAAACTCTTTGATCTGCTGCCCTCTGGCCGGCGCTTTAGAGCACCAAACACCAGGACTTCCAGACACAGAAGCAGCTTCTTCCCCCAGGCAATCTCCCTCCTAAACAGATAACTGCTCCTTAAGAGCAATATTCCACTTCCACTACTCCTATAGTGTGCACTATAGTGCCTTATTATATCTACATCTTATGTATACATGTATATAACACTACCTCTACTTACTAAATTATCCATTTGCACAAGTGTACATACAATCTGTTAATATGTTTATTCTACTATATACTACCCTGTACAATGTCTCTTATATGTTATTATCCCCCATTTTCTGTAAAATAGTCTTTATTTTATATATGCACAATTTAGAATCTTTTAGACTGTAAATCGTATTATATTGTATTGTCATTGTGTTGAATGTCTGTACTAGAAGCTTCCAACACCAAAGAAAATTCCTTGTGTGTGCAAGCACACTTGGCAATAAAGCTCTTCTGATTCTGATTCTGATATATGATGGATTTCTGGATGGATGTGGACAGTGTCGTCACTGTTCGCGTTGATTTGCTCGACTTATCTTTTTCTCCTGCATATATACTGTAATGGATGCCTGATCCGGAGTGTTTCAGGATGGAAGTGGACAGCTTCGTCATTGATCGCACTGATCTACTTGGTCTATCTCTCTCTGCCGTACATGGGACAGTGTATTTGTCCTGGGTCTGTATGCAGGAATAATCCAGTTTAACTATCATTCAATTTCAGTGGATAATAACTCTTTTGATGATTGGCCTCGTAGCGCATTCTTCCCCCACTGGTGACGCAGCTACAAGTAACGATATTGAACTTCTGTTGAGTTGAGGACTTAAATTGGGGTGATTACCGGATCAGAGCACTACGTATGTGTCACTATTATTGGTTGATTTGTTTTTTGGTTAATTTGTTTTCTTTTGAAGTTATTTGTTTCTTTTGCTTTATATAATCTTTTGTTTCTTTTGGATTGGTTTCTTTTGTTGTACAGACTGTCACGTATCTGTTTCTTGGCTGGTCACTTATAGGGCGACTCGGTGCTACCAATTGTTTACGGGCACCTTAAGGGACAATAATCTGATTTCCCTTGGTAGCAAATAATACACGTTATTGACAGTCTTTAATGTGAAGTTTTTGTATGTTTGTTTCTTTTCTTTCTTTTATTTCCAGAATTGGGGAACCAGTCATGGCTGAGATCCTCTGTTTGTGTTGCTGTGGTTGTTGGTTTGCAGTGTTCACAATGGGGAGGAGTTTTAGTGTGCTGTGACGTGAGCAAGCACAAGTGATTGCTGAGTTACTGGATAGACAGAACGACTTCCCCGGTTTTGAGTTGGAGAACGTGTGTGTTTGTGAGTGAGTGTGTGTGTGTGTCTGGTATTTTAGAGTGATGTATTTTCTTGGTTTTAATGATTTATGTTAAAGCCTAGTCTGTATTTTATATTACGTGTTTTGAATAAATTGTTTGCCATCTTCCCCTGCTGTCTGCTACCTGCCTCAGCCACTAACAAACCTGTGTGCTTTTGGTGCTTGTGTACTTGGTTTGGGTCCCCGGCCCATATCCGGGGTGGCGTATTCGGCTTTCTCTCTCTCTCGCCCTCTATCTCTCTCTCTGCTGCACGCACCGCGCACGCCACAATAATGTAGTGTGTTAAAAACTTGTCAAATAAAATGTTTCAAAACTTCCCGAGACGTTTCAATACTGTTTCAATACTTACCTACTTACCAATACTTCAATACTTAAATGTGTCAGCAACAACTTATAGAATGCTTAATTTCTTCCTAAGAGTGGTTTTCCACCAACTTAATACACGTGGCCCATTCCTATAAACTGCAGGTGGAAATGACCACATGCAGTTTATAGGAATGGGACACGTGTATTAAGGTGGTGGACAACCACTTTTAGGGCATAACTGTGCCTTCTATGAGTTGCTGCTAACATATGTCTAATAAGGTGTACTAATTGACTAACAGGGTCGTTAATGCATATAAATGATTTTAAAGTTATCATTTGTGAATGAGCAATGTGTCCACCGACTTCATACGTGTGGCCTATTTCTGTAATCTGCAGGTAGAATTTTTCTCAGTTTTTCACAAAGTCATACAGGAAGTAGCAACGTGCAGCTTATATGAATAGGCCATGTGTAGTAAGTGATGGACAACTACTTTAAGAACATAATTGAGCATTCTGTGAGTTGCTGCTAACATATGTATGTCTAATAAGGTGTACTAATTGACTAACAGGGTCGTTAATGCATATAAACGATTTAAAAGTGTGTCCACCAACTTCATACGTGTGGCCTTTTCCGATAAACCTCAGATGGACGGGCAATGCAAACAGACTAGAAAATGGATTTGTCCATTTTCTAGTCTGTTTGCATTGCCCGTCTACCTGAGGTTTATAGGAATGGGAAAAACGTAGTAAGTCAAGATTTGTTTATATGCATCAACGACCACGTCATTTAGTTAGTACACCTTAATAAACATACATATCCAAATTCTAGCCTGTTTGCATTGTCCGTCCACCTGCGGTTTATATGCATGGGCGAAGTGTATTTGGTTGGTGGAAATGTGGCTCATTTACAATATTATGCACGTATATATTTATTTCCAAGTGTCAAAAACAACACCTTTCAGTTAGAACACTCTTTTAGACACACATACTGTATGTCAGCAACAACTCGTAAGATGTTCAGTTGGGCCTAAAATCTGGCATCATTTATGTTCAAGGTCAGGGTGCTAAAATCAGGATCTGTTTCTAAGTGTCACGCATTGAAATGAATGGGCTGTGAGGGCGATACATTCAAAGGGAAACAAAATACTTTTTCTCGACCCATGTGCTCGCCCTTTTGTTTCCCTATGGAAGTCCTTCCACCCGCCACATATCCAATGTATTTTTAATAGGGGATTGGTAAATGGCCCACTCTAATTTGACCTTTCGACCCCTAAACAAAGCCGTAAAGTCACCGGACTTTTCCACAATAGACAATCGCATGCGTCCCAGTTTCGGGGCGTTCGGCCCAGCAGCGGTCTTGTCCACAACACCGATATGGAAGAACCATTCACATAAACTGCACGAGGAATTTTCTAGAAAGGTCCGAGGGGCCCCAAATTCCAGATCCTGGCCATCGGGTGTCCTCCGCCGACATACCGAAAGCACGTCGCTATAGAGTAAAGGGAAATGTTTTTTGCACCCAATCACAAAATGAACCACACAGCCTTCTTTGCCTCAACAGCCTTGTGAAGTTTCAGGAGTGATGGGATGGTGGATTTTTTAGGAAAGTCTAGAGCTTTGCACCTTTGGGGGTTACCTCGGGGGCTTCTAGAGAACACAAATCTAGAATTTCAAGGCCTTCCACCCGCCACATACTCAATGCGTTTTTAATACGGGGTTTGTGAACAGGCCACCCTACAAGTTGTTGCTAACATATGTGTGTCTAATGACGCGCACTAACTGAATAATGTGGTTGTTGATGCATAGTTTTGCTACGAGGCTATGCTATGAGGCCTGATTTTAGCTGTGTACTCGCTGTACTTTGATGCCAAATGCTGATTGGTCTGTGCAGCGCTGCATTAGGTCAGACATGCCTATTGTCTCCAAAGTATCTTTGTTTTTCTTGCTACTGATATGCCACTAATGTAATCAGCTAACAATGAGGTATTGCATTGGTGAGATAAATTATTCTCTTACAGAAATCCTAACCCTAAGCATAACTAAATACTTCAATAAACTACAAATGTCAGCGCCATGTTTTCCCTTTCTCATCATATTATGACAGAGACTTATGGGTAATGGAGTTTAAAACGTTTTGGTATGAAGTAGATAAATGCTATCTTTAAAGACAAACGAGACATCTAAATATCATGAATTGTCATATGTATAATGTCATATTTGGTATTTTACTGTGAACATGTTTTAAAATGTCTCTATGCCACCTTTCTATGTATAACTGAAATCTATGTCAAACATTATTTAATAAACATACCCTAAAGTAGTTGTCCTGCCAATTTTCATTTTGACATGACGTTGATTTACAGACATTTAAAATGTTCAGGAAACATTACCCTGATAGCACACATACCTCTGGCAGACATATACAGTATTTGATGTCTGCATTTAGATCGGCAATACATTTCTGAGACGACTGCGGTCAGATGTCATACAGACATATAGAAGATGTCTGTAAGATGTTTATGATTTAGAATGCATGTAAAACTGCTCTAAGATGTTTAGCATATGTTTTTACACAGATGTTTTTCAGCAAACAGGTGTTTTTCAGATCTCCAGACGTTGTCGTACGGACGTACCTGTGCTATCTGGGAACTGGGCCACTTGGGTATGGAAGGGCAGTAAAACCTACACAGATGTGCTCTCTTCATCATGAACAACAAACTGAGTTAAGTAACATTAACATTACATGGACAAAAGTATTGGGGCGCCGCCTCTATTAAACAGGTTTAACTACTGTTAAATTTCTAGTTCCTTACGAACACTAAGTTTCTTTCTCTGTTTTGGATCACCAGTAAAATCAAATCAGAAATAGGTTGGATGTTGTGAGAGAATTCTTCTGCAGATCTGGGAGCACAAAAACAAGACACAGAGAGGCATCAAGCTTTTGAACTCATTTATTTTAGAAACTACAAGTTTTTATATACGGTGCCAAAAGACATCTGGCAGGTTTCATATGTCCAGGGAATCACAGAATGACCAAATAAGGTATAGCAGTTCGGACAAAGAATGTTTAGCTTAGAAGGAATCCCCTCCTCCCATGAATAGCCAGAAGGAATCCCTTCCTCCTACCCTCCTACTATAGCCAGCAAATTATAGTGAGCTTAACAACTTCACAATCCTTGATTTTGTGGGCCTGTATTTATTTATGCAGAAATTAAATCTAACAACTACTTTAGACATTCCTTTGAGCACAGATCTTTATGTTATTGTATAGTATATAATGAGTATACGGGCAAGTCACTTTTCTATTTAAATGCCTCTATGCACAAAACAAGATTAAAAAATAAATGATTGATGCAGTCTATTGTGAAAGACTGCTGTTCTACATAAAGCCCAAACCCGAACCCAGCTGAACACCTTTGCAGTGGTATTGTATTGTATGGTATAGCATTAATATAAATATTATAAAATATAATATTACATTTTTTTACTGTAATCACTGGAATATATCCATGTTTATTAGAAGGGGGCATCAATACATTTGTCCATATAGTGTATATCAAAAATAAAACAAATACACTGTCCCATGTACGGCAGAGAGAGATAGACCAAGTAGATCAGTGCGATCAATGACGAAGCTGTCCACTTCCATCCTGAAACACTCCGGATCAGGCATCCATTACAGTATATATGCAGGAGAAAAAGATAATAAAATAAATGAGTTCAAAAGCTTGATGCCTCTCTGTGTCTTGTTTTTGTGCTCCCAGATCTGCAGAAGAATTCTCTCACAACATCCAACCTATTTCTGATTTGATTTTAC
Source organism: Triplophysa rosa (assembly GCF_024868665.1). Classification (NCBI taxonomy): domain Eukaryota; kingdom Metazoa; phylum Chordata; class Actinopteri; order Cypriniformes; family Nemacheilidae; genus Triplophysa; species Triplophysa rosa. The sequence continues at coordinate 55,102 of NW_026634159.1, forward strand.
TGGTGATCCAAAACAGAGAAAGAAACTTAGTGTTCGTAAGGAACTAGAAATTTAACAGTAGTTAAACCTGTTTAATAGAGGCGGCGCCCCAATACTTTTGTCCATGTAATGTTAATGTTACTTAACTCAGTTTGTTGTTCATGATGAAGAGAGCACATCTGTGTAGGTTTTACTGCCCTTCCATACCCAAGTGGCCCAGTTCCCAGATAGCACAGGTACGTCCGTACGACAACGTCTGGAGATCTGAAAAACACCTGTTTGCTGAAAAACATCTGTGTAAAAACATATGCTAAACATCTTAGAGCAGTTTTACATGCATTCTAAATCATAAACATCTTACAGACATCTTCTATATGTCTGTATGACATCTGACAGCAGATGTCTGAGAAACGTATTGCAGATCTAAATGCAGACATCAAATACTGTATATGTCTGCCAGAGGTATGTGTGCTATCAGGGTAATGTTTCCTGAACATTTTAAATGTCTGTAAATCAACGTCATGTCAAAATGAAAATTGGCAGGACAACTACTTTAGGGTATGTTTATTAAATAATGTTTGACACAGTGGTCAGTTATACATAGAAAGGTGGCATAGAGACATTTTAAAACATGTTCACAGTAAAATACCAAATATGACATTATACATATGACAATTCATGATATTTAGATGTCTCGTTTGTCTTTAAAGATAGCATTTATCTACTTCATACCAAAACGTTTTAAACTCCATTACCCATAAGTCTCTGTCATAATATGATGGGAAAGGGAAAACATGGCGCTGACATTTGTAGTTTATAAGTATAAAGTTATGTTTAGGGTTAGGATTTCTGTAAGAGAATAATTTATCTCACCAGTGCAATACCTCATTGTTAGCTGATTACATTAGTGGCATATCAGTAGCAAGAAAAACAAAGATACTTTGGAGACAATAGGCATGTCTGACCTAATGCAGCGCTGCACAGACCAATCAGCATTTGGCATCAAAGTACAGCGAGTACACAGCTAAAATCAGGCCTCATAGCATAGCCTCGTAGCAAAACTATGCATCAACAACCACATTATTCAGTTAGTGCGCGTCATTAGACACACATATGTTAGCAACAACTTGTAGGGTGGCCTGTTCACAAACCCCGTATTAAAAACGCATTGAGTATGTGGCGGGTGGAAGGCCTTGAAATTCTAGATTTGTGTTCTCTAGAAGCCCCCGAGGTAACCCCCAAAGGTGCAAAGCTCTAGACTTTCCTAAAAAATCCACCATCCCATCACTCCTGAAACTTCACAAGGCTGTTGAGGCAAAGAAGGCTGTGTGGTTCATTTTGTGATTGGGTGCAAAAAACATTTCCCTTTACTCTATAGCGACGTGCTTTCGGTATGTCGGCGGAGGACACCCGATGGCCAGGATCTGGAATTTGGGGCCCCTCGGACCTTTCTAGAAAATTCCTCGTGCAGTTTATGTGAATGGTTCTTCCATATCGGTGTTGTGGACAAGACCGCTGCTGGGCCGAACGCCCCGAAACTGGGACGCATGCGATTGTCTATTGTGGAAAAGTCCGGTGACTTTACGGCTTTGTTTAGGGGTCGAAAGGTCAAATTAGGGTGGGCCATTTACCAATCCCCTATTAAAAATCCATTGGATATGTGGCGGGTGGAAGGACTTCCATAGGGAAACAAAAGGGCGAGCACATGGGTCGAGAAAAAGTATTTTGTTTCCCTTTGAATGTATCGCCCTCACAGCCCATTCATTTCAATGCGTGACACTTAGAAACAGATCCTGATTTTAGCACCCTGACCTTGAACATAAATGATGCCAGATTTTAGGCCCAACTGAACATCTTACGAGTTGTTGCTGACATACAGTATGTGTGTCTAAAAGAGTGTTCTAACTGAAAGGTGTTGTTTTTGACACTTGGAAATAAATATATACGTGCATAATATTGTAAATGAGCCACATTTCCACCAACCAAATACACTTCGCCCATGCATATAAACCGCAGGTGGACGGACAATGCAAACAGGCTAGAATTTGGATATGTATGTTTATTAAGGTGTACTAACTAAATGACGTGGTCGTTGATGCATATAAACAAATCTTGACTTACTACGTTTTTCCCATTCCTATAAACCTCAGGTAGACGGGCAATGCAAACAGACTAGAAAATGGACAAATCCATTTTCTAGTCTGTTTGCATTGCCCGTCCATCTGAGGTTTATCGGAAAAGGCCACACGTATGAAGTTGGTGGACACACTTTTAAATCGTTTATATGCATTAACGACCCTGTTAGTCAATTAGTACACCTTATTAGACATACATATGTTAGCAGCAACTCACAGAATGCTCAATTATGTTCTTAAAGTAGTTGTCCATCACTTACTACACATGGCCTATTCATATAAGCTGCACGTTGCTACTTCCTGTATGACTTTGTGAAAAACTGAGAAAAATTCTACCTGCAGATTACAGAAATAGGCCACACGTATGAAGTCGGTGGACACATTGCTCATTCACAAATGATAACTTTAAAATCATTTATATGCATTAACGACCCTGTTAGTCAATTAGTACACCTTATTAGACATATGTTAGCAGCAACTCATAGAAGGCACAGTTATGCCCTAAAAGTGGTTGTCCACCACCTTAATACACGTGTCCCATTCCTATAAACTGCATGTGGTCATTTCCACCTGCAGTTTATAGGAATGGGCCACGTGTATTAAGTTGGTGGAAAACCACTCTTAGGAAGAAATTAAGCATTCTATAAGTTGTTGCTGACACATTTAAGTATTGAAGTATTGGTAAGTAGGTAAGTATTGAAACAGTATTGAAACGTCTCGGGAAGTTTTGAAACATTTTATTTGACAAGTTTTTAACACACTACATTATTGTGGCGTGCGCGGTGCGTGCAGCAGAGAGAGAGATAGAGGGCGAGAGAGAGAGAAAGCCGAATACGCCACCCCGGATATGGGCCGGGGACCCAAACCAAGTACACAAGCACCAAAAGCACACAGGTTTGTTAGTGGCTGAGGCAGGTAGCAGACAGCAGGGGAAGATGGCAAACAATTTATTCAAAACACGTAATATAAAATACAGACTAGGCTTTAACATAAATCATTAAAACCAAGAAAATACATCACTCTAAAATACCAGACACACACACACACTCACTCACAAACACACACGTTCTCCAACTCAAAACCGGGGAAGTCGTTCTGTCTATCCAGTAACTCAGCAATCACTTGTGCTTGCTCACGTCACAGCACACTAAAACTCCTCCCCATTGTGAACACTGCAAACCAACAACCACAGCAACACAAACAGAGGATCTCAGCCATGACTGGTTCCCCAATTCTGGAAATAAAAGAAAGAAAAGAAACAAACATACAAAAACTTCACATTAAAGACTGTCAATAACGTGTATTATTTGCTACCAAGGGAAATCAGATTATTGTCCCTTATGGTGCCCGTAAACTATTGGTAGCACCGAGTCGCCCTATAAGTGACCAGCCAAGAAACAGATACGTGACAGTCTGTACAACAAAAGAAACCAATCCAAAAGAAACAAAAGATTATATAAAGCAAAAGAAACAAATAACTTCAAAAGAAAACAAATTAACCAAAAAACAAATCAACCAATAATAGTGACACATACGTAGTGCTCTGATCCGGTAATCACCCCAATTTAAGTCCTCAACTCAACAGAAGTTCAATATCGTTACTTGTAGCTGCGTCACCAGTGGGGGAAGAATGCGCTACGAGGCCAATCATCAAAAGAGTTATTATCCACTGAAATTGAATGATAGTTAAACTGGATTATTCCTGCATACAGACCCAGGACAAATACACTGTCCCATGTACGGCAGAGAGAGATAGACCAAGTAGATCAGTGCGATCAATGACGAAGCTGTCCACTTCCATCCTGAAACACTCCGGATCAGGCATCCATTACAGTATATATGCAGGAGAAAAAGATAAGTCGAGCAAATCAACGCGAACAGTGACGACACTGTCCACATCCATCCAGAAATCCATCATATATCAGAATCAGAATCAGAAGAGCTTTATTGCCAAGTGTGCTTGCACACACAAGGAATTTTCTTTGGTGTTGGAAGCTTCTAGTACAGACATTCAACACAATGACAATACAATATAATACGATTTACAGTCTAAAAGATTCTAAATTGTGCATATATAAAATAAAGACTATTTTACAGAAAATGGGGGATAATAACATATAAGAGACATTGTACAGGGTAGTATATAGTAGAATAAACATATTAACAGATTGTATGTACACTTGTGCAAATGGATAATTTAGTAAGTAGAGGTAGTGTAATATNTAAAAAAATACAATGAGTTCAAAAGCTTGATAGCCTCTCTGTGTCATTGTTTTCTTCGTGCTTACCCAGATCTGCCAGTAAGAATTCTCTCACAACATCATACCTAGGTTTCTGATTGATTTTAACTGTATCCATAAACAGAGAAAGAAACTTAGTGTTCCGAAGGACTAGAATTAACAGTAGGACGTTAAACCTGTTTAATAGAGCTGACGGCGCACGCCAATACTTTTGTCCATGTAATTGTAATGTTAACTTAACTCGCATCTGTTGTCTCACTGATGAAGAGAGCACATCTTGTAGAGTTGATCTGCCCTTCCTACCCAAGTAGGACCCAGTTCCCAGATAGCACATGGTACGTTCCGTATCGTATCACGGAAACGTTACTCGATGAGACATCTGAAAAACAACCTGTTGCTGAAACCAAACATTCTGCTGATGAAAAACATATGCTAAACATCTTGTTTTAAGAGCAGTCATTACATGTGCATTCAAATCGATAACAATCTTACATACGATACTTAATTTCGTCTAATGACATTCCGTACACACAGATTCGTCTAGAGAGAAACCGTAATACGACAGTCGATTTGTATGAGGAACAGATCGAAAGCGATCACCGTCCGCCGTAAATCTCAAATCCAGTGAAGAACGACGTTCAAAATTTGCCCCAGAGGAAGTTACGTCAGCTTCGATGCCATTGGCTTTCCCGTGCTCGTGTCCGATCGCGTCATTTCGTTGGCTTTGAACGTGAAACGGATATTGGCTCCCGCAACCGACTGCATCTAGCTGTTCCGGTTTATCTTTTGAATGGGAGCCTCAGCCGAGTTCATGTATTACGGACACGCACGGCATCTCCATTGTAATGTTATGTGTAGGCTTTGGTGCAAAAAGGTTGCGAAACAAGTTGTTTGCTTTATTTTGTAATGCTTTTGGTCAGTTTGTGAATAAATACCTGTGATGATTACTTTTATCGCGTGTTGTGTTTTATATGGCTGAGAAGTGGTTAGGGTTAGGTTTAGGGTGAGGGTAGGTGCACAAAATATTTAAACCATAAATAATTATGAAATGCTAAGAATTGCACGCATCTCGGTCTGCAGCATTTAGAAACAGCAACGCAGTTCCCTGTTCGTCAAAAACAACGCCAAAGGGGTACTCTGCGCGTTCAAATGTGACGCCGTGGGGCGCTGACCGAGCGTAAATATGTACGAGTCGGGAGTGAGAACGGGTTGGCTGAGGAGGTGAAACGGAGGCTTGCCTCTGGCGATTGTTTTGGTTGCACCAGCAACTAAAGCAAAGTCTGAGGTGTGGAAAAGTTTTGACCATGTGCATAATGAGAATAATGAGCCAGTGGGATATGTGAGATGTTACAGAGGACTTATTTATTTCTTTGTTCCAACATCCAAGTGGCCTATAGCCTACGTTAGTCATTAATAAATTATGTTAAAACATGTATAAATGACTCATTCTTGACAAAAAGCTGTGTCGCGTGCGCACATTTGAATAGCCTAATGTCGGGCTGTAAACGGGTTCGGGCTTTTAAAAAGCTGTCAATCAAAATGTACTTGTCGTCCGGCCGACATGATTGTCAGGGGAGCACGTTGTAACACCAACAGTTACCTACCCCGGGATGAAGAGTCATGAGTGGTGTACAAGTATTGGAGTAAATGTATTAGTTACTTTACTTAAGATCTTTTGCTACTTTGTAGTTGTATGATATTAAAGATATTAGCAACTTTTACATTCTACTTAACTACATTTTTGCAGTATATGACTCTTTACTCCACTACATTGTATGACTAATGCAATTACACATTACATTTTGCATGGCACCTATCTTATAATTAATATGCCATTTACAGGGAATGAAGGTACTACATCTTGTGGATTTTGCCCTAACTTACAAAAACTTGTCAACATGGCTTCTTTATATGAATATGAGTGCAGTATCAGGTAGAAGTCAATCGCTGGCGGTTTATACACGGTTAGCCCTTACCGCTATTTCTACAGTAATATATTGGCAACACTGTTGCCAGCTAGTTACTGTAGGTCACACATCTACAAAAGCTCTTATTTTTAAAACTAACTCTTCCTAAATGTGCTCTAAACATGTTTGCTCAAAATTTGACCATGTGGTGGGACTATTGCCATGAAGTGATGTAAACCAGTAAAAAGAATGTATAGTATTTCAATTTTCAAAAGTGCTCTCACACTATATAGACAAAATATTAACCTATAGAATTAGTCGGACACAGAGAAATGAACAATCCACTATGAATTCAACAATGGTGACAATCAACTGAACAGCGTCATGCTGCAATGCATGCTGGGTACATAGTACAAAACTCATTCATGATTGTTTGTCACCATTGATGAGGTTTGTATGTCAAGTGTCTAACTGTGTCTCAATTGCAAAGAAAGATTTTCTGACAGAGATCTTTCCATTTAACATGTAATCACTTTACCAAACATATCTTAATAAATCTTTAATGCTATATTATTATTATTTAATGATTGAATTCTTTCAGATGTATCTTCAGTTACTAAGCAAACATAAAGTTGCGGTTCCTGTAAAGTCCCTTTCAGTGTTATTGTAAAAGTGTACATTTTAAAGCTACAAGAAAGTCAAAGAGTCCAACCAAAGCAAACACTGATCCCATAATGGTGACTTAAAACATAATTGAACCACTATGAACTAGAGTTAAATCTCAATAAGATCTTACACAGATGACAGAAATAAAGTGAAAGTGGTGTCTGTAATATGTGAAGATGTTATTGATGTTTGTGTTTAATTCTCCTCTGGTGAAATCTTGACAGATTTATTGTGTTCATCTGTTATTTACACGTGTTCATCTAAGACTGTGTGACTTAAGTGCGTTAATAGATTCTTTATAATGTATCTTCAAACAGCCATTGCAGTAGTTTACTGTAAAACACCTACAGTAACTAGCAGGCAACAGTGTTGCCAATATATTACTGTAGAAATGGCAGGTAAGGGCTAACCGTGTATGTGAAATGAGGACATGACTGCAGCGGGCGATGAGGCCCAAACCAGCATGTCCACTGCAAAAAGACTGGCCTAATGGTTAGAGAGTCGGACTCGAGACCATAAGGTTGCCGGTTCGATTCCCAGGGCCGGCGGGTAACAACTGAGGTGCCCTTGAGCAAGGCACCTTACCCCTACTTGCTCCCCGGGCGCTGCAGTGATAGCTGCCCACTGCTCCGGGTGTACGTGTGTTCACCACTTGCTGTGCGTGTTTTCACTACTCTCTGGATGGGTTAAATGCAGAGGTCACATTTCGGGTATGGGTCACCATATCTGACTAATAGGTCACTTTCACTCACTTCATTTAAAAAGGCTTTGACTTTTAAGTAGAATTAAACATTATTTTATTCATCCTTTTTGAAGGAGTTTGGTTTACTTATGAGCAATTGAGCTTAAATGAGACTTCGTGTGTTTGTAATGACGTAGGTTATGGTGTCTACCATGATTTGTTGCAATTTTGAGGTGTTCAGTCTTATTATGATTTAAGAAAATAAATGCGATTGCTCTCCTCACAAATCAACTGTTTCTAGTTTTTCACTGACGTGTCTCTTAAGTGTTGAGGACTAGTGCTGCTTTGAGCCTACATTCAGTATGAGTAAAATACTCAAGTACTGTTAAATTCAGATACTCTTACGACTTTTACTGAAGTCGTTTTGGAATTGGTGACTTGTAACTTGTAACGGAGTAATTTTCACTGGTATCTGTACTTTTACTTAAGTATGGTTTTCAGGTACTCTTTACACCTCTGCAGGTAAGTGTTTGTGTGACAAACCGAGCTATTGCGTGATAAAGCGAAGTATTGTGGGCTTGGTTTGAAGTTGTATTCTCTAAGTTATATAATCGCTTGCTGTTAAATGATTACCTCATGTACTTGTACAGCTTACATTTACTGCTAGTGTGTTAACACTGTGGCGTCTTTGAGGAGACATTATATATATGCGTTTATTGTGAAACTGCACAAAAAACATGGCGAACTTCAAGTTCTCGTGTGCAGTTCCTGAATGCCCGTGCACCTTTCAAAGCGCCTCTGCACTTCAGTCGCACGTGTACTGCAAACATAGAAAGCCCGCAAAAATAACAAACAGATCTGTACAACATGATCTCAATTCTAGATGCTGTGTTGAAGGCTGTACATTCGTGTCGACTTAACTCGCCATCCTTTGTGAACATCTAAAATGGCATATTCGAGACGGTAAAAAAATCTATGTTTTTTTAAGTTATTATTTGCATGTGGTTTTCACAGATCTTTTAAGACATGAAAATGTAATTAGACTCCATAACCGTATAATGGTCTTTCAGGAACAACAGCACACAACCCAGATGAGATCAGTGAATCAAGCTACAAGATGATGGCAATTTCATTTTCAATGCCCACCAACCAACACCACTTGATTAGACTTCAACTATCATTACCATACTAAATGTAACCATATTTAGACTTATAGTCTGATGAATACTCATGGATTATTAACCAGGTTTCTCCTACAATTAAAATGCTAACATTGTTTTCTATGATGTGTAACAAACACCTCATGTAGTTTAGTGTTTCATGACCCTTAAAGATGTTTTGTTTTCATATGTTAATACAGTTAAAGAAGTTCATAAAAAATTTAATTAGCCTTATGTTGTTCCAAACCCACGAGATAACGTTATCCATAATTTTTATTTTAGACTTTTATTGGAATACAAACACTGGTCATCCAAATACATAGCACATCAAATATGATAAACAGAATATCAAATGTGCTTGAGAACCAATTCGTTTTTTTTAACTTCTCAAATATAGATTACTTTTTAAAATATCTTCTTTGCATCTTTCTGCATTTGCTGCTAAAAGACTTTGGTTGCCTGGATAGATAAAAATGAAGAGAGAATATTAATGATTTTATGTTCTGAAAATGAACCATTTTTCTGGGTGAGCAAACAATGAAAAAAATATTTATATCTTAACTAATGTAAAAATATCTAATGAATTATTTGTTTTCTGTAAAGGTTCATTGTGAGGATCAACCCCAACAACAGCAAGTGCTCCTCTAAGTTCCAAGTCAGCAAACGAAGTGGGAAGATGGTGCAAAAGAAGAACACTGGCCTGAACCCTCATGTATCCTCCTGTCATGGTCCTGCCTTCTTGTTCAGGATTTTCTAGTCTTGTGGCAGGATCTTGACAGATCCCTTATGTTTAGTGTGAGAAAGTCATGGTTTGTTTACCATTGACATGCCATGTGCTTTCTCGTGCCTCGTCATTGGCCCCGGCCCTCTTGTTTCCCTTATTGCTTTCCTGCCGTGTCTCATGTTCCTCACCTGCCCCTCGTTATCTTCCCTTTGTTTGACTCCCTATAAAATGCCCTCGTGTTGATTGTCCTGTGCTCGGTCATTGTTTTCAGTGTGCCACTAATGTGCTACCCGTGTTTTGACTCGTTTGTATTCTTGTGCTTCATGCTCGTGTCCCTGTCGTCAAGTTCCTGTCAGTCTAGTAAGTGTTACAGTCTACTAAATTTAGATTATGTTTATTGAAAGTTAGTTTACGTCCTGTTATTATCCTGTTTGTACTTATACCCCATCGTGGGCTTTTGTTTGTGTTTCTTGTATTAAAATCCTTATTATTTAACCCCTTATCTGCCTGCGTTTGGGTTCTGTCCTCCACTTCGTGACACCTCCTTCATTAAAGAGCTTCTGGATTACAGTTAAGCTACTAAGAGCAAATGCATTCTACCCAGGAGAGTCTGTTGAATTTGTAAGTGTTCTTTGATTGTTCATAGATTGATCTTATTACAGTATTTTTAATCAATTCATGACCAAATTCAGCCATATGACACTATTGTGTATAACTGTGACTGCAGGTTTGCACAAAACACTACTTTAAGCAAATGCATTTCACTCAGGAGTTTTTGAATTTGTTTTGAAGATTGATCTTATGACTGAATTTGTTCAATCTCTATTGTGTTTGTGTACAAATGTGACTGCAGGTTTGAGAGCAGTTTTGAGAGAACGGTTGCTAGTTTAATACATTCTATTCAGGAGTTTTAGAATTTGTAAGTTTTAAAGATTGTTCTTATGACTGAAAATGGTCGTGAATTGATTTAAAATACTCTATTGTGTACAGATGTGACTGCAGGTTTGAGAGTAGTCTGAGAGCAGGTTCGAAAGAACAGTTGCGGTTAAGCAAACTCGAGATCAATCTTCAACAATTACAAATAAAAAAAGACTCTCCTATGACTGTAGCTGTTAATGAGCTGATTTTAAATACTTCAATATGATGCTTTTGTGTATCAATGTGACTGCCAGGTTAGAACAAAACTACTTTAAGCAAATGCATTCCACTAAAGAGTTTTTTGAATTTGTAAGTTTTGAAGATTGTTCTTATGACTAAAATTGTTCATGAATTTATTTAAAATACTCTTGACGAAACTTATGTATAAATGTTTCTGCAAGTTTGAAAAACAGAAAAAAGTTTGTGGAAAGAACGGTTGCAATTGAACAATAAAGTTTTAAAAAGTGACTTTGTCTTGTTTATTTTTATTTACTGAAACATGTTACAGCAAATACAGTATTTTAAAATGTAAAATTTTACAAAAAATGTAAAAAAATACTGTACAGAAATACATTTACAGCATGTTAATTATCACTGTAAATATTAATACAGTATTTTTACTGTAAGTATAATTTACAGTAAGTTACTGGCAAACTGCTGCCAGTAACTTACTGTAAATTCTACAGGAAACTTCTAACAGTGCACGCAACAAATGGAGAATGGATGGCTCTTCATATAACATGAAATATTGATTTTGTTTTAATAAATGTGTTTGCATTCATAAAGAAAAAACAATGTTACGCCCGTGACTGCTCTGAAACCGGCACTTACCCGACTATAGAAAATCATGAACAAATGCTTTACATTCACAATCAGAGACTTCAAATGGATATCGGATATTGTCCTCCAAGATATCAGTAGATTCGGCTGCAAAATTCATCAACTTCATACAAAACAGCCACACTGCAAATTATATGGTTTCACATATTATTAATGTGTAACCAGCGTCTGCGTTCAAGGAGACCGTGACGGAGTGGCGGCGTTTGCGCGGATAATCTCGCGTTCATTGTACTTTCAAGGATCTGCTATAGAGGCGCGCGAATATGCTTGCCTTTTTAAAGATGCGCATGCGGCGCGTTTAGAGTGCGAATATGCTCGCTTTCTGTGTACTTTTAAAGATGCGCATGTGGCGCGTTTAGAGCGCGAATATGCTCTCCTTTTTAAAGATGCGCATGTGGCGCGTTTAGAGCGCGAATATGCTCGCTTTCTGTGTACTTTTAAAGATGCGCATGCGGCGCATTTAGAGCGCGAATATGCACGCTTTCTGTGTACTTTTAAAGATGCGCGTTTAGAGCGCGAATATGCTCGCTTTCTGTGTACTTTTAAAGATGCGCATGTGGTGCGTTTAGTGACTGAGCAGGTCTTCCCGCAGGCAAATGAGTCTGAGACGCGAGATCGTCTCTCAGGACATCAAAATGAGCTCAATATTATTTTATTTTGCCAAATACCGAAGTATTAAGCTAGCATATGTATCAAAACAATCACATCACCAACCAAAATAATAACGTCTGTCATTTGGATTCCACTTAAGAGGAGAGAAGAAACAATCTGTGTAACACAGACTCCATAAAAGATGAGCAAACAGTACCATTTATTGTATATTATGAAAATGTTTATGAAACAAAGTTTTATGGAATCTTAACATACTTAGATTAATTGTTGACTAAACAATTTGTATATCCTAAAATACTTTTAAATATGTTACAATTATGAAACACAGTAAGCAATTAAAACAATATCATTGCTGTTCAGTTTGTCAATTAATGTGAAACAAACAAACAATGTGAATACAAAAAACTACAAACACATTTGATTAGATGGAATGACCAGATGACAACCCAGCTAACACAGTACGTTCTGACAGTTCGTCTTCATTTGGTCACCGTGACATTACTTTGTGACCACGTTCTGAGGACGTCTTGGCAATGTTCTATTTCTTACAATTTTAGCTTACGTTTATAGAAATATCATAGCCACGTCCTCAAATAACGTCGCGAATTAATCCTGTGGAGAACATTGTAGCGACGTGATGTACTGGTCTTCAGATAACCTGGACACTGGTCATTTGATTAATGAATCCTGTCATTTCTGTTTATTATCTTATTGTATGGAAAATGTACGATCAGAGTAAAATCTGTCAATGTCAAGACGAATGCTGTTATTCTGACAGCTATTAAACTGGATTTTAATTCGATACCACAATTACAACTATTTATGATATGTGCGTGCGTGTTCTTTGTTCTGCAAAGAGCCGCGCGCTGTCATGATTCTGCCTCATTTTGTCATGTCTTTCTCGAGCTTGTGGCAGAATCACAGCAGGATCCCTTGTTTTATGTGGAGAGAGATGTTTTGGCCCTGAGGGCCTTCCATGTCCTTCTCTCTCCGGTGTCACGTCTTCTGACCCTGCCCCTTTGTTTCTCTGTTTAGTTCCCATTAGTGTTGAGTCTTGTCACCTGCCCTTCTCTGTCCCCGTGCAATCTCCCCTCGTTAATGTTTCCCTATGTAAGTTCTCAGTTGCCTTTGTCCATCGTGTTTGCATTGTTGCTGGTCTGTGTTTTGTGCTGTCTTTACCTGTTTGCATTGTTGCTAGTGTATCCTGAGTGTCTCCTTGCCGTGTGTTTGCCCTGCCTTGCCTACCCTAAACCGTGTTGGTAAGACGTGTCGCTCTTTTTGGTTAGTTTACTTTTTGCCCCCTCATGGGAAGTGGTTTGTTTTGCATTTTTGTTTAGTAACTGTGTCCCGAGTTTGTGTTTCGTTATAGTTTTCCCCATTGAGGGTGTTTTGTTTTGTTTTTTAATAAAACTCTGTTAACCCCTTTACCGCCTGTCTGCAATTGGGTTCTTCCCCTCACCAAACCATGACACGCTCTCATCATTTAAACGTTAACGGTTATTTCTTTTTACCTCACTGCCTGATTTTATTTAGCGTTTTTTTATTCTGTCTTTACTTTATACCTTACAGATGTGTGAGTAAACACACATTTTAGTGATTTTCGATCGATTTGGCGCGTTTAAATGAACAGACCCTGATGTTTGTGAGTGTGACTAAAGAAGCTTTTGATTGTTGTTTCTAAAAACGGACAACCTGCTAAAGTTACGTGGTAAGACAAGAATATAATGTTAAGCCTTTACATAATGTTTATTCATCTGTCAATAATCCGTCTCTAATCAAAATATCTTCTTTAAATCCTCTATATTGTGTTGAAGTCTTTGATATTTATGTCATGTACTACAGTATAAATAAAATATCTGATTGTGATGTACAGTGCTATGTTGTGTTTTATAATCGTTATACTGTGCTTTATACATATTTGAATAGAAAATGACTCCAATTATGCATAACATGTAATCTTTAACGCACAGATTAAATCACAAACTATTGTGCTTATCACGTCCCAGAAACGTTATTTGGTATGTCGCTGCGACGAATATGGTACGTCCCAGGTATGTCTTCAGGAGGTAATCACCATGTCCCAACAACGTCCAATGTTACGTTGTCAGGACGAATATGGGAATCACAAAGTTACGTCGCTGGGACGTTATTATGGTACATCGTGGCAACGAATATGGTCCGGTCCAGGTAAGTCGTCACAACGTAACTGTGTTAGCTGGGAATTCATATTATTTTTCCTTTCTCTATTCTGCCAAGACTGCTTCTGTAAAGTGATACCTCCCATTGGTGTCTATGTGTGGATTCAACCAAGCTTTATCTTTCACCATAGGTAAGATGTACACATATCCAGCACTGTCGTTCCTCTTCAAGAACTGAATTTCAAATGCCTCATGGTCTTGTTTTTTCACAAGTCTGACAAACTGTCTAAATATTTTCTTTGCCCTGAACTTTACCATTACATAATCTCCAGTGTTGATGTTCTTTGCAGAAGTTAACTGAGACTCAGAGGACTGGTGTGCAGAAGTTTCAGCAGATTTGGCTTCTGAGAGAAATGTGTGGACACCTGACTGATCTGCATCAGAATAGATTTTGTGGCATATTTTTCCGCAGGAGATCGGCTGAATGCAATGGATGGACTGAGTGCCCAGAACAGCTGAGGTAATGGCCCACTTATCATCCAGCTTGTGATGCTCTACACAATCTGTAATTTCAGTGGATGTAATCAGTTTGATTTCAATGTTTGGATAACTCCTCCTTGCAGAAGCTACAAATGAGGCAGCATCATTTACAAGAATTGCCTGTCTGCTGAGGACATCTGTATTAACAGCACGCTTAAGTAATTACTTAATAAGCGCTATAAGCGTATCCCTTGGGGCAGTTGTGGCCTAATGGTTAGAGAGTCGGACTCATGACCAGAAGGTTGCCGGTTCGATTCCCAGGGCCGGCGGGTAACAACTGAGGTGCCCTTGAGCAAGGCACCTTACCCCTACTTGCTCCCCGGGNCGCTGCAGTGATAGCTGCCCACTGCTCCGGGGGTATGTGTGTTCACTACTCTCTGGATGGGTTAAAATGCAGAGGTCAAATTTCGTTGCCTTGTACATGTGCAATGACAATAAATTGAATCTAAAATCCAAATCTAAAAATCTAAGAGCAGCTAAGAGAAACTACTCTGAAAAGCTGAAGAACCAGTTTTCAGTGCATAAACATCATATTTTTGACTCTCCTGACTGCTCAGAAAGAGCTTTTCACCAAACGAGCTCTGTTCCGCTGCAAAACTCACTTTTTCATCTGCTCATCAAGCCTTTCACACAAAATGCTGTTTTCAGTGCAAAACTCATATTTCTGACTCTCCTGACTGCTCAGAAAGAGATTTGCATTACATCGAGCTCTGTTCCCGCTGCAAAACGACATTTTTCATTCTGCTCTCAGGCCGTTTACACAAAATGCTGTTTTCTTTGCAAAACTCATATTTCTGACTTCTCCTGGCTGCTCAGAGCCCAGAACAGCTGAGGTAATGGCCCACTTATCATCCAGCTTGTGATGCTCTACAAAATCTGTAATTTCAGTGGATGTAATCAGTTTGATTTCAATGTTTGGATAACTCCTCCTTGCAGAAGCTACAAATGAGGCAGTATCATTTAAAAGAATTGCCTGTCTGCTGAGGACATCTGTATTAACAGCACGCTTAACTGTTGCTCCTACACCATCCACAGCACCTTTGCCATGGCTTGTGGCAAAAAAGTGCCATTGCAGTGTTATATTTGGGAATGGTTCCTTGAATGTGGTTGACATGAAACACCAGATGAACTTGTTTTTAAATTGAGAGGCAGCTCCATCGCTGAATATGTGCATCTCTCTCATACCAGGATGTTTTTTTTTTCCAATGTCTTGTACAATCTTGGTGAGGAACGTTGCTACAGACCTCTTATGTTCCAAGCTGTCACTGACAATGGCGTATGACTCTGGCTTTCCATCAGACCATAAAACACATGGAAAGACTGTGATCCGTTTCTGATGCCAGTGTGCTGACTGGATCTCATCCTGGTAGGCAGCAGTGTAGTTTTCAGCAAAATCTATCTGCAGCACCACACTCTCCATGTTGGTTTTTGCTTGCATTTTTTTGGTCTGGAAAAAGGCACTTTGTTGTCTCTTCACAAAACAGTGGTGCAGAAATTTCCCAGCATATCAAGTACATTACCCAGTCAGCCACTCTTCTGGACCTTATTCGGCAGTGCTGCTGTTGTTTCCCATGTACCATTTGACTTTAATTTGCTTATCGTCCTCTGGAATGTGACCAAGGATGTGAATTTCCAAAAGCTTACAATTTCTACATTCATCACACTCACTTAACATGCAGCGGGGACTATCAGGACTGCAGACGACTGCTTTAATAAAATCATGTGTGCTCTGAAATGCTTGCCTTGGGATGACGGTGTTGTGCACACAGTCCAGGGCTAACTTAATATTTTCATGGTAACGGCAAAGGCACACATTTCTTGGAGTGTCTGAACACCGCAATACATGAGATGGTCGAAGGTCAGCAAATTTAGATTTCCCAATTATAGCCTCCGGATGTTCACTTTTAAAACAGCGATAGGCCTCTAGGACACTCTCTGAAAAAAAGGTACACAATGGTACAAAAAATGTTCCTTGAAGAACAGTTTTGTACCTTTTCAATAAATGTACCCCTAATGGTACAAGAAAGACCTCTGATGATACTGTTCGGTACCTTTTAAGGTACAGTTGAAATTAAGGTACATATTTGTTCGTGGTTTAAAGAGATTTAATAACTTTAAAATTAGTTTATCGCGGTGCATACACAGTAGGGTGTTGACTTTAACCATGAACTTCGCCAACTATTAGGCATTGCAAGCGATACGAGATTGGCCGAAGTCACTGCCGCCATTACGTAATTTTCCGTCAGAACGGATAGCGGGAAACCAACCACAAGCATCACCACAGCCATGGCTTTGGCGTCTTTATCATCGGAGGAACTTCTGCCAAAATGAACAGAGGCTGGGCTTTAATTATCAGAGGAAGAGAAGAGGAAATTCAAAGGTGAGTTTTATATTTTATGTTAGTTTGCTGCACGTTTTAAGTACGGCGGCACATACTGTTGATTGAATAGTTTTACATGAATGTCTATTGAGGTGCCGTGCTGGTTTTAAAGTATGCTGCCTTCACGTGCTATCGGAATTCAGTTAAAGAGTAACATTACATAACACGAGATCAATAAAATTACATTTCATGCCGTGTGTAAAATGTTTATTTTAGTACGGTTCATCTTTATACCTATTAAATGTCTTTTTAGATATGGATTTCCGAGCTGCTCTGGTTTTACTTCCTGTGATATTCAGGGAGAAAGTGGACAATTCTGTCACAATTGGAGTCAGACAGGTATTGCCGTGTTTCCTATACATTTACAAAAAATTTAGTCAGTAAATTTATGAAAGATTGCTATATGACTTAATGGGTATTTACAATAATGTGCTGTTCACACATGCAACAGCGTTCCATCTCTTTACTGGTAGGACAGCATTCACACATCCTTACTAAAATACCAGTAAACTCAGTGATGTCAATCATTAATTATTATTATTATTATTATTATTAGTTTCTGGCTTTTTAAATTTACTTCAGACTTTTCTAAAAACTCATTTTCTTCTTTTTGTTCCGGATGAAACAGCTACACCATATCCCACTGTACAGATTTTGGGAACGTCTCACTGGAAACAGGTCTTCAGTGAGAAGAGAAATCTTCAGCACTGTGAAAATGGAGGGATCTGAAATTTGCCAAGCAGTTGGGGTCGAGGATGGAGTTCTTTCTGCTTTTTGTGCGTATTTTGTCTTCAACTTTGCGTATCCCTCGCACAACAGGAATACCCTGCTCTTTTTTCAGATGCATGTGTTGAAGGTAACGACACTTGGTGACAAGCCATTGCCAACTGCTGTTGTCAGGATTATTAATCTTTTATCCTAGACTCAGAGGATGCCACGGCCCTATGCTTGTCCGAAGTGTTCACATCGACATTTTACTGCAGTAAAACCAATTAAACATATAGGCTTGATTCATGCTCATGAGCCTAATTTTTCTATCTGCTGCGGACTTGATGAGTGTCAGCGTTGCTTTTGCAAATGCGACTCTGTTGTGCATACAGAGGAAGTTCCAATATTCTTTCAGGTTAACTATGTTTTCAACATAGACACATTGTTGATACTGTGTGGAAAACTTGCTTCCACATTTGTTTAATTCTCATTTTCATGCATTTCATGTTTCGTATGACAAGGACTGGTTTTTGTAAGATGCCAGCAGATGAACTGGACTACCAGGCACTTGACCTTTATATGGTTGATGATGTTTTGTATGTATGAGCCAGATATGTGTAGTCACTTAACAGGTTTTTGTAGAATTGTTACAACGGTTTTGGATGTTTTTGCATTATACATCGCATTCGTTTGTATTAGGAATAATTTATGCTTTAAAATGTTAATGTTAAAATTGTAATGTTAATGGTATATAGTACAGGCAAAAATGACAATTGTGTCATCATTCATTCACCCTCAAGTTGATCCAAATCTGTATACATTTCTTTGTTCTGCTGTACTCAAAGGAAGGTATTTGGAAGAATGTTAGTAACCAAACAGATCTCGCCCAGCATTCACAGTGATAGTATTTTTTTCTACTATGGTGGTCGAGACCTGTTTGGGTACCAACATTCTTCCAAATATCTTCCGTTGAGTACAGCAGAACAAAAATGTATACAGATTTGGATCAACTTGAGGGTGAGGGAATGATGACACAATTATAATTTTTGCCTGAACCATACCTCTAATGACTGGTATTGCATGAAAAGCAATATAAAAAATATGAATTTGTAAAATTGTATTGCGAACAGTTTATGACAAGCATTATATTGTTTATGGGAAATTGTATTTTACATTATACAGTATATACACGTTTTAGTAAAATGGTTTGCATCTAAAAGAGTAATGCTTTTAACAGTGATTAAAAAACTGATTTCAATTTTTTTACATTTCATTAAATAGATTCTACTGTATGCCAAAGAACAGTGTTGGTTCAAACACCTATGAATTTCATGGAATGTATTTACATTAATTTATATTAAAATGATGCCTTCTCAGTTTAGTTGTTTAATGTATGTTATTCAAATGATAAATGACCTGTAATAGTGCTTAAAGGAACACATTTGCCATAGTTGAGGTACAAAAGTGCTTGTCACTGGAGAGGTACCTTCAAGGCCAATATTTGTACCTTTGTTGGAGGTACAATACTGTACCAGCAAGGTTTAAAATACAAAAGGTACATTTTGGTTACAAATCATGTCCTTAATGGTACAAATTTGTTTCTCTATATTAAGGTACAAATGTGTACCATTAAAAGGTACTACCCCAGTGACAATGGTTTGTACCTTCTTTGGTACAAAATTGTACCTTTTTTCAGAGAGTGTATAGACATTGTTAAATGCCGTTTCTGCATCTTCTTTTTTACTCCTCCCTCCCTGACTATGACCACGTCCCTCATCCCTGGTGCTTGCATCTCTCTCAAAGAATGCCCTGACGTCATTACATGTAGTACTTGTAGCACTCATATGATTTGTTTGTTTTTTCTCTGTAGGTAGGCACAGTGACATGGCATTTTTTTTACAACTGCAAGTTTCTTTCTAGGGCTGCTTGGTAAAGCTCGGAGTGCTCGTTTTACTGCTTTGCCTAGAGACTGTCTTGATTTAAATGGTGATGTTTGTGGTGACTCCTGGAATGAAACGTCAACTTGTGACTTCTTCAGTTCACACTTTCTCTTCTGCCTTTGTCTAGCAAGCTCCCTATTTCTCTCTGCCTCTCGTTTTGACTGTTTCTTTCTTTTTTTGTCTTTGTGCCAGTTACCTCTTTCTTTCATTCTCCTTAATTTTGTCATTTCTTTTCCTCTCTCTGAATGCCTTTTGTCTTTCAGCATTAGTTTTTGCCATTGTACTGTAAAATGAGATATGTATTACTATTGTGACTGTATAAATTGATCTTTTTAGTACGTTGATTAATATTTGTTAGCATTTGCAAATAAAAAAATATTTTAAACTGACTAGAATGATCATTAACTTTACGACCACGGTGTGTTCTATGTTGTTAAAAGTAATACTTAAATAATAATTTATCCAATTTTCTCGAACACAGTTTACAAGTGTGATTAAAATTACTTACAAATTAGTGTGAATAAAAAGTAGATTCTATCCAAAAGCTGGAGATCTTGTATCACCTCATAAATTGCTGCTCTTAACGACAGGGGGCGCGCACGGGAACGAAAGCGAGGGAAAATGCATCAAGCACGAGAGGCTTGCCTTTTAAGGTAGGACGTAAACAATCAGATGAACGCTATTCGAATGCTGCAAGCACAATAACAGTGTGGCGATCTGTATATCCCTATGATATTGACGTTCTCATAATTTATTAATTAATAGTGCTAGTAATTTATAAAATGTTATAGGACAAAATAATTTGTACAAATATTATGCTATTTAAAACAGATCACAACATGATATCTGCGTCTGTGATACGTTATTCAATATTACGTGCTTAAAACTGTCACGCCCGTAATGAATTATTATCGTTGTTCAGAGCAAATAAGTGAGATGAATTGTTGTTTAAAATCATCAACATACATATTTGGCTTTGTATATTTAGTTTCAAGTTATTTGTATTTGTAATTATTATATGACTTAAACTTTAAAACGTTATGGACGTGACACAGCAGTGAGGCGTTGTGACATCCTAATTATAGCCATTATAAATTTACAAGGCAGTAATACAGAGTGAGTGTATTATTTTTTCAGACATGCCTTCATCTTTCTGCAAAATGCCTTTTTTAAACAAAGTACAAAAAAGGAGCCTTTGATCCCTCTTCAGAAAGCATGAAAAATGGTTGGTGAAAAATGTAATTTGGCATTGTTGTATATATACCTGATGTGGGTGGGAAATCAAGGCAATTTTCTTAAAAATTTTATTGAAGTACATTAATACAATATAAAGCAGGCCTAAATGGACTAATTAAAAATGATTTTGTTCTTTTAGTAGAAACTTTATTTTTTCATGGTATGGTTGACATTTTCATGGAATTGCTCAACAATCAATATGCTCAAGTGAAGGAAGTTCCGCTTTCCAGTAAAAAGAACCAAACATCAATTGTTAAAGACTAATCTTTGTTTGCGGATGGCCTCCTTATGAAGGCTTATGAGGCGCTAGATAACCTGTGCGCATTTGAATAGGTCTATTTAGCACAATTTGAGCTTAAGAAACAAAAGGTATGGTACAGTTGATGTCAGGTTTAATTGATGGTTGGAATATGTTGTGTAATTGCCATTTTAGCCAGCAATTGATGAAATAACCCCCATTCAAAAGAACTTGCGTTTTTCTATGCATCTGAAATAGCCCACAGGTGTTGCAAACATGGCGTCAAAGCCCCCTGAATTTCCTCAACAGACTTTTTGAACTGACCAAAGTCTCTTTAGGAAAGTATCAGCACTGAATATTTACACCTTTTCAATCAGAAGCTTTGTATATTATTAACAAATTGCAGATTATGATGTTGCTCTAAATGTTTGTCTTTTTTACACATTTACCGTGTGTGGTAAATCTGCATAATACATTAAAATAAAAAAGGAATGTCAGCACTTGGCAACCATGTTTGGAACATCTCTGGGCAGACATTTACAATATATTTCCAACCAACCATTAAACCTGACACCAACTGTACCATACATTTTGGTTGTGTTTCCTACTGTGGAAGCATGGACACTGGCTTGGTATGCCCAACTGACAGAGAGCACCATTGACTTATTCAAAATGAAGATCTAAAATAACCCGTTTTTCAGCTTATAAGACTCGCGATAAGTTTTTAGTTCACAAGTGTGTTTAAATGAATGGTTACTTCTGATGGTTTTTCCAATGTTTATGTAGATTCCGAGCAGAATAGCAACTTTTAGAAATCAATGTATAGAAGGGCGAGTATGTATTCCACACTGTTGTAATGGCACATGTGTAAATGTTTAGAAGTAAAGCTTCATGACTTAAAAAACATATACAGCCTGTATTTCTCTGTATGTAGATTTCAGAATAAGCACATTTGTCATATGTTGAGGCGTCTCGTTAGTCTGCTGACCTGATATGTACGCTACTGTCATGAAAAGGAACATAACTCACTCTACTGTATATCTAATAAGACGGGAACATTCCTGACTTTAAATAATTAACCATTTACATGCTTAAGACATTTGTGTTGTAAGAATGTACCATGAGACTTTAGATATAAAAACGGGGACTGGTAAATACTACTTCATCATGAATATGTGTTAACTCCCTATTAATTTAATAGGACGTTTGGGAATACCAACATGGTGGTGCAGTAGCTTCAGTGTAATGACGTCATGAGCAATCCAGTCATGTATATACATCAGTGGTACACATACGTAGTACAAGATTAGAAGAGTTATGCCTATTTCAATAAAAATGTTTTATTCTGTTCGGTTTTAACCAAGAAGAAAATAATGGCCCAAATTTATGTGGATTTCAATTTAAACATCTTTAACGCTACAGCAAGTGTTACTTAAATACTCCCTTAGTATTTTTATTTATATCAGTTTGCTTTTAAGGACCATGAAAACCATGTTAATCAAGTTCAAGTGCTCATTATTTACCAAACTTGAATTTTTGTATATCATTGGTAATATTTAGATCAAACTGACACTAAAAAATGATGGATTTATACTATATACAGATTTATTGGTGTGTATGTTTTACTAAAGCAAGCCTGAAGCTTCTGTGACATGTTTGATTACTTCCATGCTTCACTGATGCTCTGCTGTTGAGAAACCTACCACACAAATCACTGTTTGTGTTCTTCTCATTGTCATTGTCATTGCACCATGAAACCACTAATATCATTCAGTGTTTACAGATACACACTAACATGATTTCCAACAATTTCCACCATAACTTTGTTTTCTAACACACCAAAATGCTCAACAAAATGACACATTCCAGAGAAAATGTTTAAGAAAATAAAACTAACGTTGCTTCCCCGGACAGGTCTACTAATCTGACTTTGCAAAACCAAAAACTTTGCAAATAAAGTTTATGTTCATGCTCTCACTTCTCTAACAAAACATTGCAATGGTTTACAATGTTTACTCATCGGATCATTAATCTTTAATGGCTGTTTGTGACGATAATTACTAGTCAAGCGTTTAATCGTGCGATTCTTATTCTGAGTTTCTCAATGAATTACGGTTCAATTCCACCATATCCGAAAGCCAGAGGGCTCTCTCGCGCAGAAACTCCAAATAAGCAGCAAAGGCCCACAGAAGAAGAACGATTTACACATGTACGGTGCATTCCAAATGGGATATATTGCCCTGCGAAGGGACCTTCGAGAAAGGGGACATACAAAATGTCACTCCAAATAAAGAGATGATGTTGTTTGTGTTGCTCCTTTAGCAAAGTAAATTTTAAACGGACAGATCAAGAGATACAATTGTGTTTTTCCCTCTAGAGTTTACATATCAAGAGCTTTACTCTTCAAAGGGAGTAGGGCATTGGGATGATCACTTCAGAATGGAACGCAGGGGTAGTTCCAGAAAATGCCAAAGGGAATATTTTATTTGTTCTTCAAACCTTTTCAGGCATTTTTAAGATAAAGTATATTTAGAATGATGATGTTTGACGAGTGTTGCCTTTTCAAATGCACGTTATAAACGACTCAATCTCGTAGTGATTTTAGATTGAGCAGTACTTCCTACTGATCAAAGAGCCGTATTTCACAGAAGAGCTGTGCATAAAACACATAATCGAAGCCTTTGCCATTTCAGAATCGTCCTACACAGGTATATTTAATGTGAATTGTGACGCATCGTCCACAGCCCTACTCCATACACATTTTAGCATTTAAACAAGTCAGAAATGCAGCTGACCACATTAGTGGTCCTAAAGTATCCCCTTGGATTTACCATAAATGGTGTGATCTATAGAGCAGCATATGCACCAACATTTTTCCAGGATCCTCTCCCTTTGTCCTTTAGACGAGGCTCATGTTTATTACACTAACCTTGACGGGTAAACTCATTTAAAGCAATTAAAAGTAGAAGAGGTGATCCTTTTTAGTCGTATTGGTTGGAAATTGCTTTACATCCTGATGGCAATCAATAAGTGAAGTGGTCCAATGACATTTTTGTAATTCTGTATAGTCTGTGAAAGGTGTACGTCAAAGATAACGTTCTTTGCATTCGGCCCTTGCATTCGGGCTGAATGCAAGGATAGGTCGTGTGCAGCTACGGGAGTCAAGGGTTTCAAAGATGATGCCATGGTGACTTCTGGACAGGTAGGTGCATGTTATGATTCGATTTTGATGGGTTTTGATTAGAGGTGTAACGATATTTCATATTACGATATTTCGCGATGCAAAAATGTTACGATGCGCATCGTAGAGAGATGGGGATATTTTACGATATGTCTAATTCTATTCGTTCAGCAGTCAAGACGCTACCTACTCTGCGCCAGCGCGTCACGTGTGCTTATCTCACATATGCGCTAGAGAGAGAAGCACCAGACACAATCTGTGTCTCCCAGTGGTTTACAAAGCGTCATATTTTCCTTCACAATCGCCGTTAAAACACAGCAAACTTGAAGCGTGACTGTAGGCGAGTCACCCTAAAACTCATTACAAGGGAGCACAAATGTTTTTAAATGCCAATGTTCATTTATCCGCTAACATGAGCTGCTGCATAACATGATATGCAACAAAAAGCCAAAAGAAACCAGCGCTGTTCTAATCAGAGAAGCGATGAAGTGAGTCGTACTGTAGATTAAAAGATCCAATGACACGCTAAAAAACAATTATGTGATCTGTATTATTGAAGAAATGTAATACAGTTTATGTAATAAATCTTTTAAAAAGACATTTCTCATTCTTTACTGTCTCAAGCAAAGACAGCGCAGCTTCAACGAGACACGAGCCAATAGCGCTTGAGCGTGAGCTCTGTCAGAGCGTTTCATTGGTTGAATGTACTGAACGAACGAGTCAATTGAGTCAAAATGAGACTGAATGAACTGCTACATGTCGTTCATGGTCTAATATTCTCTGTGGTACAACAATGCATATCCAGTAGTTACTCAACTCTTCTGACAAATAAAGCTAATGACCTGGTTTCATTTAATTCCAAGGTAAAGTCAATGTCGAAACAGTTAAATCTTTGTATGGAACATTTAATTACACCAATTAAATGAGTTAATCCAGATAGATTTTAGTAGACTAATATAATGTAGATTTCGTCGACTAAAAATAGACTAAAACTATGATAAATTGGGAAGACTAAAACTAAATTGCATTTTAGCCAAAAGACTATGACTAAAACTAAATCAAAATTTGCTGTCAAAATTTACACTGATCATAATTCTAATTTCAGTTAAACCTTAAAATGTTAAAATTCTTAATTTGTATGTGCAACAAAATAAATTACTGAAATTGTTAATATTTTGAAAATAAAATGTTATTTGAATTTCAGTTTCATTTTTGAATTTTGTTCAAAATATTGAGATGTGTATGGTATCTTGAACCCAGCACCGAGATATGTATCAATCGTGAGCTGAGTGTATCGTTACACCCCTATTTTTGATTGTTGCTCATGTAGTTTGTGGACCTTTATTTATCGTTAACCAGTGTCTAATGGGAACTATGCTGCATCTAACCTTTTAAAAGGTTTCGTTTACGCTTTTGTAGCAACGTTAATTACTTTGTACTGTAACTGTTCTCACTGGTGAATGAGACATGATTTTATTGGAATTGATCCAAGAGCTTCTGGTTTGTGTGCATTCATGTGTTTTAGAGGAGGCGTGGCTTTGGAAGGCGATTCGCATGGAGAGTAGATCATGATTTCAGTGCTAGCAGGCTAAAGTTAACACCCTACCAAACCATCCATTATTTTTAACATTAAGACTTTGTGCCATATTTCTAGACAGGAGATCAGCCCCAGCTCAAGAGGGATGGAGACAGTCTCTTTTCAAACAGGTCAGGTCTGCACCAAAACTCTACCAATTATATTTATAACTTATATTATTCCTATTATTCATTATTTGTAAAGCCTCAAAATGGTAAAACCTTGCAACTCTCTTTGCTGCCCTGCTGTGACACCACTGAAATCACCAATTTGCCACAGTTTACTTTCTAAAGTTGTGTGTGTTCTGAGAGAGACGAATAACTTATAAATTCTGTTTGAATAATGTTCTCTCAGAAGAACCAGTCATGTGCTATGAGGTGCCCTTATAAAGCTTCAATCTCATAGTGTTTGTATGAGACACAGCTGCTCTCCAATGTCCAGTTTAATGAGTAAATTGATGTGTGACGTCATCAGTTCTTCCTTCACCAATGAGAACACATGAGATCTGATGATGATGATGAGCAGCAGCTGTACACATTCAACAGCTCTTGTAGTTCAGCATTTAAATACACTGACTCAAAACTTATATTCCTATTCTACTCATTATGTAAGGAATAATTGACGACGGGCCGTTCAATTATCGAAAGTTAATGCACACCCCGAGGTGGTAATGCGGCCACGACGCGAAGCGGAGTGGCCGTTACACCTCGGGTGTGCATTAACTTTCGATAATTGAACGGACCGGAGTCAATTATTCCGCTTATACCACGGTCACAACACCACAAGACGTTGTTCCGATACCACAAGACGTTGTTACGATGTTTTATCTCAAGACATTTGTATGGTATTTGTCCCGGAATGCACTTGCTGGTAGGACTAATTTCTTACGCATCTCATCTGAAGGCGTTGCTTGAGCCTGCATGCAGTTTTCCGAGATTGAGAGGAAGACAGACAGTGCACATGCACACGCGTTTGCTTCACTGAGAGTGAAAAGACAAGTATTTACAGTATATTTGATTTGTTTTCGTCGTATTTAACACCCCTGTCGTATAAGAAGAGTATTAAGAGAAAAAAGTGACATGGAGGTTTCTGCGCCAGCTGCGGTTCTCGCAGTGGCATAGAAAGCTTCCTGCGTGTTTTAAGTCCCGTTTACCCATTCCACAGACGAATTTAACATGTTGTTGTTGTTGTTATTTTTGTGCTTCGTGTTTTATCTTTAACCCGCTGATTGTGTCATGTAGTTTGCCGTTACCTTTGATACATGCTTTAGTTTTTCTTCTGAACAGTCCTGTACAGTGCTCTCGCCATTGTTGTTCAAATGTTCATGCTGTCCATAAATATTAATAGTTATTTCTTCTCAGACAATGGAATTTGCCTGTCACTTTGTCTGTTGTTAAATACATATTCACTGGTGGACAGTAGGCTAAACTTGGCGAAGTGATATGGAACTGTAATGCGGTCAGCAGACCTGGAACACCTTCATAGGTGTGCGTTTAACTGAAAAATAATGCACACCCGTCGAACGTTCGTCAGCCAATCAGAATGAAGCATTCAACAGCCCCGTGGTATAAACAATCATATATAATATAATTTAATTTTGATATTGTTCATGGTCACTGAATAAGGTCATGTTAGAGATTAACATTAAATATCAAATCAAAATCATACTTTGAACTTAAAACTTTGTTTCTCGATTGCATAGATTTCACAGACTGGGTCACATACAGGTTTATCTAAAAAAATGAGAATATAAAAAAGGTCAATATTTTTTATCACTCATTTCAGAAAGTGAAACCCATTTATTATATAGATTCATTACACATACTGTAGAGTGAAATATTTCAAGCCTTCATTTCTTGAAATTTTGATGATTATGGCTTACAGATAATGAAACCCCAAAATGTAGTGTCTCAGAAAATTAGAATATTACATAAGATCAATAAAAAAAGATATTTTAAACCGAAATGTCAGGCTTCTGAAAAGTATGTTCATTTCTATGCTCTCAATACTCGGTTGGACCTCCTTTGCATGAATTACTGCATCAATGTGGCATTGAGGCAATCAGCCTGTGGCACTGCTCAGGTGTAATGGAAGCCCAGGTTGCTTTGATAGCGGCCTTCAGGTCATCTGCATTGTTGGGTCTGGTGTCTCTCATATTCCTTTTGACAATACCCCATAGATTCTCTATGGCAGGAGTCTTCAACTAAAATTGCTTGAGGTCCAGTAAACGAACCCTCCTTACCAGCCGAGGTCCAGACAATTAAATACCTAAAAACATGAATTTATGTTTTTTGCAGACCAAAGAAATAAACATGTGTTTTCATATCTATATGACGTAACAATTTCTGACAACAATATAATGAAGGAAAATGTGCAAAATGCCATAATCTCTAAACTTGCACTGAACATACATTCATTTCAACATGAACAACTTCAAAAGAAAACTAAAGTGTTGTTTTCTGCTGAACTGAGATGAACAAATAGCAGCATCAAATTGTGACTGATCATCCTCTGATAACATTTCAGCTCTTCTGGTGGCTGGTGCAGCTGAAAGGGGGTTTGTGTCATATTTTCTTTTAGTTCATGTCTTTATTTTCCTTCTAAAAGTGTTTCACATGCAGACCTCCATGCAGTCTTTTACTATTTCCCCATCAGTAAAGGGCTTGTTATGTTTTCCTAAGATCCACTGTATTCTTAGGGAACATTCATATGCTGGTTGTTGGGCGGTAAGTGAGTGAGGGAGGACCCGTGTAGATCGCTCCTTCTGGGCTTTTAGCTAATATATTTTCTGTGTCCTTACCTCGGACTGCTGTGGGTAAGTCTCTTCAAAGTGTCTACGTCTAGTTTCATAATGCCGTTTACAGAGGTGGGTAGAGTAGCCAAAATCTTTACTCAAGTAAAAGTACAAGTAATTAGAGAAATTGTTACTCAAGTAAAAGTAAAAGTCACTATTTTAAAAACTACTTAAGTAAAAGTAAAAAAGTATGCAATGAAAAAACTACTCAAGTAGCTAGTTACTTGGTTACTTTGTATCTGATTATATAGGCCTACTACATAAAATTAATATTAACGCCAATATTTTAATAAATATTTTTATTATCATAAGCAGATATCTTTGCAATATACTAGAGAGACTAAAGAATAGACAAACACAGAAGAGACAAGCATTTCTGTAAATTTCATCTAGTGCTGATGTCAATGTAGTTTACACAACTTAGAATAGTAGATAGACCATATAAGATATAATAGACCAGAATAATAGACCATGTCAAACTAAAACATGAACTAAACTCAGGGCATTTCCTAAGATGATCTCGAACATCTGCAGTGCTCTCTTAAATGAAAGACACATTTTTGAACAAAGCTCATGTTTTCTCGTGTTGTGTCACATGTGTGTTGTGAAACGCTCTTACTTGTAAACAAACGGTAAACAGTGAACCACACGCCCATCAACAAGTTTTCTTCCTTCTGTTCTTCAAATGTATATTTCTGCAAGCCCACGTCTCTGTGTCTGACAGGTAACGCGCATGTTGCGGTGTCTGACGAACAGGTCGCGCGGGTGCGCGCATATGGCGGGCATTTATCATTGCTGGCAAACAATATGACACATTTGCAGTTTTGATTGTATAGATATAGATTAATATCCACTTCATCCAACTAGTGTTGCTTTCGTCAACGAAAATTATGACTAAATATGGTCGTCAACGAACCTTTATCACGTGACGAAAACGAGACGAGACGCAACGTAAATGCTGGTCATGTGACGATGACTATAATTAACTGTATAATGCAATATTGTTGACGAATAAAAACGAGACTAAATGTGGTTTACAAAATAAAAACTATGCTAAAATGTCTCTTCATTTTCGTTGACCAAAACGAGACGAGACGAAATGTTATAACGTTATTTCGTCTGTTGCTTTAACCTAGATGCGGAGCGGAATCCTGTTATTTAAATGTCATCTGGCTGTTCTGCATGTCTGAGTGAATTATGTGCACAGTTTAACATACAACACGAGTGATGGTCGAGGATTTATCTGCGTCTGCTCCGTATGAGGACATGAACACATGAACTTCATCTCCAGAGTTGCTCTGAGAGTTTATTTTACGAGCGTTTACTGTTTGAGTGAAGCTACCAGCAAACACAAAAACTCAAGCGTCTTCCCAAAGACCCGTCAAAATAAAAGTCCCGTTAAATTGAACACTCAGACAAAAAATACTTTAGTGAACTATAATAACTTTAAACCTCTCTAGCTCCAGTGCTATGTGCAAAAAAGTCTGCATTAATTCACTGCATTCTGTATGCTACTACAGGGCACTGAGGGCAGTCACTCTTTTCCTGTTGGTTCTTTGCAATGCTGGCAAATGTAACCTTCCAGTTGACTTGCGAAATCACTTCCATTTGTTTTATTAATAAAGGATATTGATATTGATTTTAATAGTCACACAGCAAGAAAAAGAAAATTTGTATAGGAAAAATATGCACCGAGAATCGTTTTATCATCGCATCGCAGCCCTCTGAATCGTAATCGAATCACATCGTGTCGTGCCTAGAGATTCCCACCCCTACCGATGGCCGTAAATTCAAATCAGACGTCTTCCGTGTCTGGAATCGATGTATTCTGAGTCTACAAGGTAACAATAATATAATAAGATAACCTTGTTTGAAATGGGTTTGGCTAAAAGAAAATTTTGGTTTCGTCTATACTACTAGGTACTTATACTATATTGACTGGGTTAAATAGAATTGCATTACTAAAAAGAGACTAAAATACAATTTTCCATGACTAAAACTAGACTAAAATGTCATCAGTTTTCGTTGACTAAAACTAGACGAAAATAGTCATGGATAATTCTGACTAAAATAAGACTAAAATGCTCAGACTTTTAGTCGACTGAAACTTGACTAGACTAAAAAGAGTATGAACGTGACTAAAACTAATAAAAACTAAAATGACAGCTTGACACAAAGACTAGACTAAAACTAAAATTAAAACAGGCCGCCAAAAACAACACTACATCCAACGCTCTTTGTGTTCTGCGTGTTCTTAAATTTCGCGCTACGAGGAGTGAGTAATCCTGCTTCAGATGATTCAGATCGTGCTGCGAACTGAACAAATCATTTGAACTGATTCATTAGCCTATTCAAATGGTTTTGCCCATTGTTCAATTAATGCTTTCAAAAGAATCGACTCAAAAGAATCGACTCAAAAGAATCGATCACTCGGGAATGCCCGTAAAAAGAGAAGACAACCTTGAAATAAACAACGCGTTTTAAAAAGCATATTTTAAAATGAAGGAACGAAGGAACGTCACGCAATGTAAGTTATGTAACGAAGTAAAAGTACAGATTTTCTGTTAGAAATTTACTCAAGTAAGAGTAAAAGTACACACTTTCAATTTTACTTAAAAAGTACATATTTTCCAAAATGTTACTCAAGTAAATGTAACGAAGTAAATGTAGTGCGTTACTACCCACCTCTGGCCGTTTAAGGTTTCCACTTTTGATAACCGCAACAGACTCCGAGCAAATGAGACAAACCGGCCTCGTGCATGTTGATGCAGGAAGAATAAATTCATCTCGGAAAACATGGTTTTCAGCGTCAACTTTTCTAACTTTTGAAAAGGACATTGTTTTTCAGTCACTGACAGTAACATCTGTGTGCACGCTGTGCAGCGAGTCTGTCTCGGCTCTCTTCACTCATCGACGTCTGAACTAGTGACAGTGCGCATATGTTAACTGTCCGTGGCGCCGTAGGACCCAAACTGCTACTGAGCGGACCTTGATGTGCCTGGTATCAATTTTATTGCATTAGAAAATAATGTTAGGCGTTCTTTTATTTATTTTGTCAAAAGGCTTTGAGATCCGGATGGATGCATCTCGCGGTCTGCATTCAGACCGGAGTCCGCTAGTTGGTGACCCCTGCTCTATGGGGTTCAGGTCAAGCGGTTTGCTGGTCAATCAAGCACAGTACCACCATGGTCATTGAAACAGCTTTTGGTACCTTTGGTAAATCAGCATCTCCATAAAGCTTGTCAGCAGAAGGAAGCATGAAATGCTCTAAAACTTCCTGGTAGATGGCTGCGTTGACTGTGGACTTCAGAAAACACAGTGGTCGAACACCAGCAGATGACATGGCAGCCCAAATCATCGCTGACTGTGGAAACTTCACACTGGACTTCAAGCAACATAGATTCTGTGCCTCTCCTCTCTTCCTCCAGACTCTGGGACCCTGATTTTCAAATCAAATACAACATTTACTTTCATCTGAAAAGAGGACTTTGGTCCACTGTGTTTTCTGTCAATGCAGCCATATACCAGGAAATTTTAGAGGACTTAAAATATCTTTTTTTTATTGATCTTATGTAATATTCTAATTTTCTGAGACACTGAATTTTGGGTTTTCATTATCTGTTAAGCCATAATCGTTACAATTTCAAGAAATAAAGGCTTGAAATATTCACTCTGTGTAATGAATCTATATAATATATGAGATTCACTTTCTGAAATTAATGACAAAAAATATTGACGTTTTTCATGATATTCAGATTTTTTGAGACCGTTTTATCCAAAGCAACTTACATTGCATTATACTCTACAATTGTTTGTATAGTCAAAACAATACATAAACATTCCCTGTACATACATGGATTCTCGTTGTTGGGGTGACGTCCATGACGTCTGGCACAGATGGGGTGACCTCCATAACGTTTAGATCCGGTTGGATCATTTGTTTGGTGACTAACTGTTGGTTTATAGAAAAAGTGATAAAACAGTACACTTTATTCCAGTGTGCATTATTTTTTACAAATGACCTGAAATGTACACAATAAATATCTTCATTCAAAGTATAGTTAGCAATATCATACCTTGCCAGGGGAGATGCCTGTAGTAACCGATGGCACCACCACCTCCTGATTGCAGGAATGTCAAACTGATTAATAAAAGATGTTTTGGCATCAATCCATTGACATGACAGGTGCCTTTCAGCAGAAATTTCTGTTGGTCTGTGTTTTCTATTAATGTGAACGAGCTAGGGCTGGAACAACTAATCGATAAAATCGATAATAATTGATAATGAAATTCATCAACGAATTTCATTATCGATTAATTGGTCTGTGACGTCACTTGCGAGCTGCGCAGTTATAAATCGCGTCTTCTTCCCTTTTAAAATTACCGTTTTAGATGTGTCTCTCCGTGCAGCATGAGCTGCGCAGTTTTAAAGTCAAACGTGTCTCTCCATGCAGCGCAAGGTGCGCAGTTTTAAAGTCACACTCGTCTCTCCGTGGATGCGTCTCTTCGTGCAGCCCGAGATGCGCAGTTTTAAAGTCACACGTGTCTCTCCGTGCAGTGCGAGATGCGCAGTTTTAAAGTCACACATGTCTCTCCGTGCAGTGCGAGATGCGCAGTTTTAAAGTCACACGTGTCTCTCCGTGCAGTGCGAGATGCACAGTTTTAAAGTCACACATGTCTCTCCGTGCAGCGCGAGGTGCGGAGTTTTAAAGTCAGACGTGTTTTGCATGCATCTCTTCAAGTTGCGCAGTTTTAAAGTTTAAAGGGGAGAGGTGTTTTAAATGGCAAAATTAAAGATTATATAAGTAAAACGCAATTTGTGGCGTTTGCACTTTGCAAAGTACATAATAGGCTAAATACCCTGATTTGGTGGTTTATTTAGTTCAGAGGTGGGTAACGAAGTACATTTACTTGAGAACTGTACTTAAGTACACTTTTTGAGTATCTGTACTTAAGTATACGTACACGCTTCCTCCACTAAAGGTAAGGTGCGCACTCATTGTTTTCCTGGCGCCCGTGTTCTTGATGTCTCTGCGATCCTGAAGGACGATGCTAACGTCGGAGCTGTCGTGCTGCACACGGGGGTGAATGACATCAGGATGAGGCAGTCGGAGATCCTGAAGAGGGACTTCAGGAGTCTGATCGAGACGGTACGCAACGCATCGCCCACGGCGAGGATCATCGTATCAGGGCCGCTTCCTACCTACCGACGAGGGAATGAAAAGTTCAGTAGACTATTTGCTCTAAATAAATGGTTGATGTCATGGTGTATTGAACAGAAGCTGCTCTTTGTTGATAATTTTGATCTGTTCTGGGAGCGACCTAGGCTCTTCCGCCCTGACGGCCTGCACCCCAGCAGCATCGGAGCGGTTCTTCTGTCTGACAACATCTCAAAGACGCTACGCACCGCTTGACTACGTCTCCCAGCGGTAAGTCAAAACTTCAACCATAGTCTGTGTTCCTCCCACTCATCTGTTAGAAATGTTACTGCTTCCAAATGCATAGAGACTGTGTCTGTCCCCCGAATAATACTACAAAATAACAAAATAGCCAAATCTCAGAGAAAAAATCTAATCGTGATTAAACCTGAGGACAATGTAATAAACGACCAAAACAAACTCATAAAGTTCGGCCTACTAAATATTAGATCACTAAATTCAAAAGCAGTTATTGTAAATGAAATGATCACAGACAACAATTTTGATATACTTTGCCTTACCGAAACCTGGCTTAAACCAAATGATTATTACGGTCTAAATGAGTGTACCCCACCAAGCTACTGTTATATGCATGAGCCACGTCCGGTTGGTCGAGGTGGCGGTGTCGCAACAATCTTTAGAGACTTTCTTACTGTAACTCAGAGAACGGAGCATAAATTTAAATCATTTGAAGTGCTTGCGTTGAACATAATTGTTCCAATTGACAGTAAAAAATCATTGCTTTCTTGTACGTTGGCTACAGTGTATAGACCCCCTGGTCCCTACACTGATTTTCTGAAAGAGTTTGCGGACTTCCTATCGGACCTATTGGTTAACGTTGATAAAGTACTAATTGTCGGAGACTTTAATATCCACGTAGATAGTGCTAACGATGCATTAGCAGTGGCGTTTACAGAGCTATTACACTCTTTTGGAGTAACACAACACATCAATGGACCCACTCATCGATTTAATCATACACTAGACTTGATTATATCTCACGGAGCCGATCTAACCAATATAGATATTATACCTCAAAGCGACGATGTCACTGATCACTATCTTATAACATGTACACTGCGCACTGCAGAAATCAGCCGTTTAACTCGTTATCGACAGGGTAGAACAATTACCTCGACTACTAAAGATAGTTTCACAAAGAGCTTGCCAGATCTGACTCCTTTAATAACCATACCAATAAATATAGAATCGCTCGATGACATGACCAGCAAATTGGGCACTATTTTCTCTAATACATTAGAAGCTGTCGCACCTATGAAGTCAAAAAAGATTAATGAGAAAAACGCAGCACCATGGTACAATAGCACCACTCGCGCCCTTAAAAGAGAAACACGTAAACTGGAGCGCAAATGGAAACAAACCCAATTAGAGGTCTTTAAAATTGCGTGGAAAGAGAGTGCAAACTGTTATAAAAAGGCACTAAAAGCAGCAAAGGCTGAGCACCTCCGTAACCTCATAGAAACTAACAAAAACAATCCAAGGTTTTTATTTAGTACAGTTGCTAAACTAACAAATAAACAGACTTCACCTGACCTGGGTATTCCGCCGCACCTTGGTAGCAATGATTTCATGAATTTTTTTACAGAGAAAATCGAAAACATACGAGACAAAATAGTAAAAACTCAACCTCCAAGTCTGTCCTATAAATTAGTACCAACCATCGCCCCAAAAGAAAGGCTACAGTGTTTTTCACCTATAAAACAGGAAGATTTAATTAAACTTATTGCAACATCTAAACCTACAACTTGCTTATTAGACCCCATACCAACTAAATTATTAAAAGAGTTATTACCCGTTGCAATTGAGCCCATTTATAACATTATCAACTCGTCAATTAATCTAGGCCATGTCCCAGGAGCCTTTAAACTGGCCGTCATTAAGCCTCTTATCAAGAAACCAAACTTAGACCCCAATGAACTAGGAAACTATAGACCGATTTCAAATCTCCCTTTCCTGTCTAAAATACTAGAAAAAGTAGTGTCCACTCAGTTGTGCTCTTTCTTACAAAATAATGACATACACGAAAAATTCCAGTCAGGCTTTAGACCGCATCATAGTACTGAAACTGCGCTCGTTAAAATTACAAACGACCTGCTTATAGCATCAGATAAAGGTAACATCTCACTCCTAGTCCTGCTCGACCTTAGTGCTGCGTTCGATACTGTAGACCATAAAATACTTCTAGATCGCTTACACAATTATACCGGTATTCAGGGACAGGCACTACAATGGTTCAGATCTTACTTATCAGACAGACATCAATTTGTCCATTTAAATGGGGAATCATCAAATCTAACGCAAGTAAATTATGGATTACCTCAGGGATCGGTTTTAGGACCCTTGCTATTCTCCATATACATGCTGCCCCTTGGAAACATTATTAGAAAACATGGAATTAGCTTCCACTGTTATGCAGATGATACTCAGCTATATATCTCATCAAGACCAGATGATTCCTTCCAACTATCCAAATTGGCAGAGTGCATCGACGATATAAAGCATTGGATGACTTGTAATTTCCTTCTTTTAAATTCTAATAAAACAGAAATATTACTTATCGGACCAAAGACACGTGAGCAGAATATTTCGGATTATGACCTGCAAGTTGAAGGCTGCACTGTTACTCCAACAAATACAGTTAAAGACCTTGGCGTTATATTAGACAGCAACCTGTCATTTAAAAATCACATCTCAAATGTCACAAAAACAGCCTTCTTCCACCTTAGAAATGTTGCCAAATTGCGAAATATTTTATGTGTGGCTGATGCAGAGAAGCTTATTCATGCATTTGTGACCTCAAGACTTGACTACTGTAATGCACTGCTTAGTGGTTGTCCTGCAGCATCAATAAACAAACTACAGTTAGTTCAGAATGCAGCTGCCAGAGTTCTAACCAGGTCCAGAAAATACGATCACATAACCCCAATGTTATCAACCCTTCACTGGTTACCCATTAAGTATCGTATTGACTTTAAAGTTCTTTTAATTACTTATAAAGCCTTAAACGGTTTAGCCCCTACCTACATAACAGAGCTTCTACCACACTACAACCCATCACGCTCTCTAAGATCTCAAAACTCCAGACTTTTGATAACACCTAGAATAACTAAATCCACCAAAGGGGGTAGAGCTTTCTCATACGTAGCACCTAAACTCTGGAATAGCCTCCCCGATACTATTCGAGGGTCAGACACACTCTCCCAATTTAAATCTAGATTAAAGACACATCTTTTCAGCCAAGCATTCACTAATACATAGCTAATGAACAGCAGCTACGCTAATTATTCTCTTTCTGCCCTCGCCTCGGGATGCCCATCCCGAGGTAGGGAGAGATTCCGCCAGGCCCAGATGAACGTCATATGCCCATCCACAACTAGAGATTACGCCAGCTACATCGGAAAATCCCGTGCCATCCTCCTGCGAGAGCCTGCGGACTGACTGACCATCCAGCTCCATCCAAGGCAATTCCATCACCACCCAAGAAAAAGGCGACCATCTGGCCGGCCCAGCTCAGACAATTCCATCCCCAACCGAGAGCAAAGACGGACTACCTGTCACATAAATGCTAAATTTACAATACTTGGTATTTAATGCTAAACTTACATCACACGACAGCAGTTTGAAGTTATGGCTGCACTCAGTGACTTTGATTGGAGGTAGCTGGGTGGGTGTTGTAGGGAGTGGGGGGGCTTGTTGGTTGTGGTTCGGGGCGTTTCATTTGTTGGGACTGTGTGGGTCTGGTCTGGTTGGTCTTGTTTTGTGGTCGATGTCGGACAAAAGAGGAATAAAGTTAATTATGCCATT
Organism: Triplophysa rosa; assembly: GCF_024868665.1. Taxonomy (NCBI): domain Eukaryota; kingdom Metazoa; phylum Chordata; class Actinopteri; order Cypriniformes; family Nemacheilidae; genus Triplophysa; species Triplophysa rosa. Next base: position 92,719 of record NW_026634159.1, read on the forward strand.
ACTACTTTTCCCTGGTTGTTCCTCTGTTGTCTGTTGTTGATCACGGCAAGACCCTATTTGCCATGGTATGATACTCTTCTGAAGTGCCATTGCAGATTAAGTATGCTGAAAGTGATCTATTCTATAACTGCAATAAGGGTGCCCAGTCTTTCTCCTGCGGATCTACTGTCCAGCAGAGTTTATGCTGCGTTCAAGACACCTCAGATTTAGGATATTTTACACCTCAACCTTGAAATAATTTCTGGAATGGCACTCTTTTAATGTTAAGAAACAGTTTTTAATGTTTTAATGTAAACTATCGGTACTGTTTAGTGTGTTGATAAAATGTTATATGCTTTACAACTTGTAAGTTGCTTTGGATAAAATACTGCACTGCAACAGATTTTGAATTGCTTCTTTTGTATGATTTTTAAGGTTGAGGGTATTACAGAGACAAACAAGGCCCTCATAGACCAGACCTGTTTAGACACAGATGGGTCCTCTTCGCACACAAATCATAAACTGTCTTCAGATTCAGAGGTCACTACACAATATTCTGTAGGGTAGCAATGACCAAACTATTCATAAAAGTGATAAATACAACACTGCACTACTACATTTTATTGGTTTTGTATTGTTTAAATGTGGAAGACCATTTAGAGATAAACATTGCTTGTTCGTCTTCTTTCCAGGCTTCTACTGACATACACGTTTTCCACCCAGACGAGTTTACTTCAGACTCAGAGGTACAGTAGCTACAATATTTAATATACAGTGGCGCCAAAATGTCTTTACACTTAAATGGATACTCCACCCAAAAAAAAGGGAAAATTCTGTCATGATTTACTCTCCCTTAAGTTGATCCAAACGTGTATAAATGTATTTCTGTTGGACACAAAGAAAGATATTTGGAAGAATGTTTGCAACTGACAGTGCCGGGGCACCATTGACTACCATAGTAAAAAAATCGTTGTATAATTTTGTTTTCTGTTGAACACAAAAGAAGATATTTTGAAGAATCTAGGAAAGCAAACAGTTCTGGGGCACTTTTGACTACCATTTTATTTTTTTCTACTATGGCAGTCAGTGGTGCCCCAGAACTGTTAGTTGAAAACATTCTTCCAAATATCTTTCTTTGTGTTCTGCAGAACAAATAAATGTATACAGGTTTGGAACGACTTGATGGTAATTAATTCATTTTTGGGTGGAGTATCCCTTTAAGTCTCCTAAAATGTATGATTGTCTTTCATAAAAACTAAAAATTAAGTTGGCATGAGTTGAGGTACAGCATAAGTTGTTAACAGTTGACACTTTGATGTTTTGCTTTCTAATGCAACTAAATGTATGCAATTTCACTTAAGTGTTAAACTTTTTTAGGCATACATTAGAAACATCAGACTGTAACATAATGTAAAGTGTTGTGTACGGTTTTAAGGTGGAAAGCATAACAGAGACAAACCATGCACACCCTTTGCCCACTGACCAGACCTGTTCAGACACAGACGTGTCATCTTTGGACATGAGTGAATTCTCCTCATATTCAGAGGTAGGTAAACTATTCACCACGGATTTCATATTAGAATAATTGGGCAAATCAAAATTCAAATTAAAAATTTGAACAGTCTACCTTTAGTGGGACTTAAAGTAATGAACATACTTGATGAAAAAAAATAATTGTAACTTGTAAAACTAGTCTAATTTATGCAACCAGCCACAGGTTCTGCTCAGTCTGTGATGTTTCAGCATCTTCTTCATATTTGAGCACTTTCCAACAGTTTCCAACATACTCCGAAACAAATGTATAGTATAATGCAATGCAAGTCTGAGTTGCTTTGGATAAAAGCGTCAGCCAAATGCATAAATGTGAACGTAAATGTGTTAGAAATGTCCTGCCCCTTACCATAACCGTGAGTTTCAGTTTATCAGGTATAAACCGTGTCGTCCATTTTGCAGAAGATGCAGAAAAATGCAAGACAATTATGTTTTTCTTTTCATATACATTTAGCATCATTAATCAGGTTAAAAGCATTTTAAATTAACAATGTCAAAGAGTCAAAAATAAAGAGGCAGTATCTACATGCTAAGGTGTGTTTATAAGGTGTCTTTAAAAAAAAAAAAACAGGGGCAACAATCCAGCAGCCGTGTTAAACGGATACATATTTTTTTGTACCAAATAGTCTTATAATAAATGTTTCCTCTTAAATGTTTTGCCATAAGAGTTACTAACTCTTATGCACTTTGTCCTTGTTGCCCTTGCTTGGGCTGAGATTAAAGGTTGTTTATTAGACTGATAACAGTGTTTTGTGCAAAATAAAATTTAAACATAGTTCTTTGTCCTGTGCCATACTAAACTGTGCTATGTTTATTTTATCTTATTTCCTAGGGTGACGCTGTATCAGATTTGTTTGGATCAGACGATCAAATGGCTGAAGGTGCATATGACGCAGAGAGTGAAAGTGAGGTTCCAACAGATGATCCACTACACAAAATTGGTACAGACACAGGGATGGACTCAAATCAACAGGCTCGAAGGCAGAGGCCCTGCTTTTGATAATGTGTCATGCTGCTTTACATAATATAACTGGCTGTCAACTAGATGACTTACTCAAACTCATTAATTTTCTCTTTGGTAATGAAGTAGTCCCAAGGTCCAAACATATGTTTAGCAAGGTATTCAAAAACAACTCCGAGATAGTTGAGTTTCACCTTTATTGTAAAGGTTGTAAATCTCACATTGGAACACAAAAACTGGTTACTGACCGGAACATTACACACTGTACATCCTGTAATGAACCAGTTGAGATCAACTCTCTAAACAACGGTAGTTTCTTTATTAATGTGCCAATTTCACCACAGATTCAGAACCTTCTTGAAAATCCAGAAATTCAGAAACACATCAACTACCGATTTGACAGGCCACACAGCGTAGAGAATGCGGTCTCAGACATTTATGATGGCGTTATGTATAAAAAATTGTCACAACCGAATGGCATTCTTTCAGATCGTAACAATTTTTCTTACAACTTTAATTCTGATGGGTCTCCTCTATACAAATCTTCAAAGTTCTCTATTTGGCCAATACAGCTAAACTTAAATGAACTGCCCCCCCAAATACGATTCAAGCATGTAATCCTTGCTGGTCTGTGGTTTGGAAATCATGAGCCAGCTATGCAAGTTTACCTGAAACCATTTACAGAACAAGCAAAGTCACTTGTTTCGAAAGGATTGTTTTGGAGGAAAAATGGTGTTCAACAAAACCGCAAAATTGTTGGCATCTGCTGCTGTGTTGACTCGAAGGCAAGACCTTCAATGCAGAACACCACTCAGTTTAATGGTTATTACGGGTGTGGCTTCTGTCTTCATCCTGGTGTTTTAGTTGAAAGGCAGGTTAAGTACACTGTGTTATAATCTCAACCTGATGACAGAGACTCAGAGTCTATGATGAGAGACATGGAGGCAGCCTTAGTTGAAGGAAGATCTGTCAGAGGAGTTAAAGGTCCATCACATCTTATCAACATGCCGAACTTTGATATTGTATGGGGCTTTGTACCTGATTATATGCATGCCGTTCTTCTTGGAGTAACCAGACAGTTAACAGAGCTTTTACTTCAGAGTACTGACCAGCCCTATTACATTGGTAGGACCAGATACCTTACGAACAATAAAAAATCGCATAAGAAACATTCAGCCACCACATCTAATTTCCCGCTTACCTAGGCCACTTGAAGAGTTTAGATATTGGAAGGCATCAGAATGGAGAGCTTGGTTGCTCTTTTATTGTTTACCATGTCTTGAGGGTGTGCTTGAGTCTCGGTACTTGAAACATCTCAGTTTACTGGTCTCAGCCATCTTCCTCCTTTTGCAACAGTCGATTACATGCAGGAAGTGAACAAAGCAGATGTCATGCTTCTGGAATTTGTTATAAAATTTCAGTTACTTTATGGAGAGACAACCATGACTTTTAATGTACATCTTCTCACTCACCTTGCAAAGTCAGTGAAACTGTGGGGTAGAGACCTGCGCGGGACAGATTTTTAAATCCCGCTCCCGCCCGTTCCCGCGGGATTCTGTCCCAATCCCGCCCGCTCCCGCATCAAATAAACTTTATCATGTCCCGCTCCTGACCGCAATATTCACGATTTGTCCCGCTCCCGCCCGCAAAAAACCCGCAGTAAAAAGTATACGTATATTTTACCCGTAGCCTATATTATTGTGTTTTCCACTTGTTTCATATTAAGAAATAAACATAGAATTACGGTTTCATTATGCTATTAATTTGTCTTTAAAATATGTGTTTTGCAAGTTTTATAAAATGTAAATTTAGATCCACCAGACCGCTATAAAAAGTTAACTTTATTTCCATTTTTGCACGCATATCTATTAAGATGGTGTTTTCCCACTTGTTTCACATTAAGAAATAAAAACAAAATCAACAAAATTACTGTTTTTATGCTATTAGTTTGTCTTTACTGAAATATGCATTTTGCACAACCATTTTATAAAACATAGCCTACATTTAGGTCCAATTAGAAATAAAAGTTTTACAAATAGACCAATAAAGTATAATAAATAATAATATAAAATAATAAACCTGAATTTCCTACGTGGCCAAACAAAAATGCATTTGACCCTATAAAACGTTCTTCCTAATATTCTCACATTGTCCTTTTAAAGTAAACTAAAAGCATTTATAAAAAAGCAATTATTTATAAACATATAGATCCTTTTAGCTAACAAACAAACAATGTCATTTTAAAGAACGAAAAGCATTTAGTAGGAACCTTTAGGAACATTTCGCTTTTTTCCCTCAACATCAAGAAACGTTAAACAAAAAAACTCTTAGGCTATCCTACAAAACATGCCCATCAATATTTATCAAAATTAAAATAAATACATACAACTAAACTGGACTAGCAAGAAACTGTAGGCCTACTTAAGTCCATGTAGAAATAGAATGTCGTTCACTGATGAGGGCTTCAGATTAATGCGTCTTTGCTCCAAGATGTGACCGCAAATACTGAAAGCTCTCTCCGAGGGTGCGCTGGAAGCTGGGATGCAAAGAACATAGCGTGTTAATTGGCTTAATCTCGGAAACTCTTGACATCGTCTTTTCCACCACTGAAGGACATCCTTTGGTCCGTGAGATTCTGATGCATCCAACTTGACATTTAAATACGCCGCTATTTCAGATTCCAGTGACACATAGCTCTCCTTAGTATCAGAATCCTCCTATTCCGCGAAGTCTTGAAAAGCAGGCTTTTTTGCAGAAGGTTGTATGTCTTCCTCTGAGTTTTCCTCATCGATCCCTAACTCTTCAATTAGCACTTTGACAGCTTGGATCACAGATTGTCTTTCATTATCATCAATCATCTTTAACTGACGCAGTTTGGGTGTAAGGAATGTCGCTGTTTTATAAAGCATGTGAACTCCATTTAATGCCAAACTGTTCGGGGACATTAGTTCGTCCAAACGTTGCACACAACTCGATGCAATATTAGTGAGAAGGCAGTCAGCCACGGCTGCATTGCAGTGGTTTCTTAGTCTTACGGACCACGGCAGAACTAGAGACCCACTTAAGGCCTTATTGTCCGACTCTAAGTCATTGGTTGCATCTTTGAACGGCTTCAAAAATGTCACCAGGGTTTTAAGTGTGTTCTTGTTAATGCAACCTACTTTGTCATACTGTTTATTTTCCAACAGGATTGTTGCAATGTCATCATACTGTTGAAGCACAGAATCTAGCATTTCAAAATTAGAATTCTTTCTCGTCTCCACTGACTGCTTTAAAGACTTACTCAGTTTGGCTTGAAGACCGGAATGTTTGAAGTAGGTGACTAGTTTTTTCACGTCTTTCAGAAGGCGATCAATTTCGGGTGTTTTATCCAGCACACTGGAAGAGAATGCATGTGAAAGAATGACATTGAGTACGTGGGCGCTACAGTTTAATCTCCTGAAGCCACGTAGAGCGGCCACCATGTTCGCTCCTCTATCTGTGACAAAGACATTTTTTTTTGCCTTTGAACAATCTATTCCAAAATCTCTGAGATTTTGAAATAAAAATGCACTAATGTTTTCCCCAGTCTTTGAAATACCTGCATCGAACGGGGCTGCAAAGAGCACCCTTGACACCAAGTCGTAGTTTGCGTCTATGTAATGTATTGTGGATGATAGAAAAGAAGTCTTTCGATAGTTTTCGGTCCAGATGTCAGTTGAAATGGCGCATCCATATTTCACAATGGTGTCGGTCATTTCATCCACAATCGCTCTTCTTTGTGTTTGTGCCCGATCACTTAGATTGCGTGACACTGTCGTTGGATGAGGTAGTATATCCGTCACATTGAATTTTCCAATCTTGGCTGCTGTGTCTACAAGGTGTTGGGTTAATTTAATAAAACCTTGGCCGGAAACGGTGTCATAAGGTCTTATGTTGGCACAGACAAAGTCAACACATTTTGTAGTTGTTGCATCCTTAAGTGCACTTGACACTTTTGATTGATTTGACAAATGTCAGAGAAGTTTGGCCTTTCAAAACCGTACAAACATGACTCCTCAGACCTGAAGTTCCCGACTTGTGCCCGCTGTACGTAAGTACTTTGTTACATTTGTCGCAACTCACAAAAGGAAGGAGCTTTCCTTCGCTGTCGCATACAACCGAAAAAGATTTCCAAATGTCTGATTTTCCTTTGCTTGGCTTTGTTGTTTTGTATGTGCCCTTTTTAATAAAGCATTGACATCTGTAGCATTTATAGATTTATCTGTTGCGTTGTGCTCAGCCACTGTGTAGCCTACCTCCGCATACACCTAGTGAGAATGATTTTATCACCGACTGCGCCTACTACAGGCTAAAGCTTTTTTTATTTGAGTGGTTTTTAATGCTTAAAAATTATAGTTAAAATGTATGAAAATAGGTAACAAACAGTTTATTTGTATTTTACATATTTAGACGCAGTCCATTTTGCGGGAATCCCGCGAATTATTTTATTTTCCCGCACCCGCACAGACACAAGTGTTTTACCGCCCGCTCCCGCCCGCACCCATCAAATCTTGTCCCGCGTCTCATTGTGTAGCTTTGGGTCCCGCGGGTAGTGCAGACCTCTACTGTGGGGTCCACTGTGGGCACACTCTGCTTTTGTCTTTGAAAGTGCAAATGGCAACCTGTTAAAGTTGTTTCATGGAACCAAATCCGTTGCTGTTCAAATCGTTAACAAGTTTCTGTTGCATAAAGCCGTGGTAAGCTTTACAACAAAACGTGATCAGTGATCGGGTTTTAAACTTCTACAGAGAATGCACCGAGTATCCAAGAGTGCAGAAATGTCTGAGTTGGAAGGAAACCACAGTCGTGTATAGTGGCACAACCAAACAACTAACAGATGAGGAAATAAATGCTTTCATGTCAGCACAGATACAAGTGCCAGAAACAGTATTGACACACAAAAGTATGGTTCACAAAGGTCTAATATATACCAGCAGGGGCTACTGTTGTGCTAAGAGAAGAAGAGAGTGTTGTGTTGGATTAACAAATGGCTGTCAGGGTGAAATACAAAACATCATCTCATTTGAGACAGAAGAGGAAACAGAGATCGCAGTGTTCTGCATACACAACCCACCTTTCCACTTACTCCAAACCCTGGTTTTGTGCCACATATAAAACTTATTGTAGACAGTCACTCTCCTCTCAGTCTGTTTTCCGCAATCAGCATCAGATATAAATGTTTTAATATCATGTCTTCAGACAAGATATTTATTTGTGACTTTCCAAACGTGTATGAGCTAGATTAAAACCAGTGTAGATTGAGACATTATATACATTTATACTCATCTATATCATAGCCAGGTTGCTGTCAACCTCAATGAGAAAAGACATGGTTAACAGTAGCAGAGATCTGGGTGTGTGTAAGGGGCAGACCTACAGTCAAGCGGGGAGCAGCTTACACTACACCGTAAAATCTGCACTGTGTGACTTACCTTTACCCTTACACGTACACCCTCTTTCTCATCGAGACCCGTACCCAAACCTCCTACAGCCATATGCCCACCCATACCCCACAAACCCACTAATTCCACAACACTGTTCTCACCTAACCCCACCCCCCCCACACACACACATACGCCTGCATACCCCCACTCTTACCCATGACCTCACTCACCCCTTAAATCAATTCCCCTTCACCTAACCCAGTCCTCCTACATCCATATACCCATCTGTGCCAAACTCCGCCACACACACACATGGGTATGTGTAGTCATTGTCTGTGGTGTAGTGGGTAGTTATGTTGGTAGGTGTGATGGGTGTGATGTGTTAGTGAGTGTTTGGTTTGTAGTGGGTATGTTTGTTGTTAGTATTTGTCTAAAGTGTTGTTGGTAGGTTTGAGGGGTGTTAGTGAGTGTTTGGGGTATAGTGGGTAGTTATGTTTGGTGGTAGTATTTGTCTAAAGTGTTGTCCGTAGTTGTGAGCAGTGTTAGTGCGTGTTTGGAGTGTAGTGGATTGTTTTAGTTTGGGGATGTTGGTGTGTGTGGTGGAGTTTGGCACAGATGGGTATATGGATGTAGGAGGACTGGGTTAGGTGAAGGGGAATTGATTTAAGGGGTGAGTGAGGTCATGGGTAAGAGTGGGGGTATGCAGGCATATGTGTGTGTGGGGGGGGTGGGGTTAGGTGAGAACAGTGTGGTGGAATTAGTTGGTTTGTGGGGTATGGGTGGGCATATGGCTGTAGGAGGTTTGGGTAGGGGTCTCGATGAGAAAGAGGGTGTACGTGTAAGGGTAAAGATAAGTCACACATGTACATCTTACGGTGTAGTGTAAGCTGCTCCCCGCTTTACAATCTGACTAGGTCTCCCCCTTACACACACCCAACACCCACACTTTTAGATCTTTGCTACTGTTAACTGTTAACCATGTCTTTTCCATGGAGGGTGAAAAAGTATTACTTTACATGAATAACTATGACGGCAATCTGGCTATGATGTTGGTCACAGTGTTAAGAATGTTGTCTCAATATGATGTCAGCTGACTTGATTTGTCTGGAATCTTGCCAATAGTGGCAAGACATTACTGTATTATCAGAGATGAGATGTTGTGAATACATTCATTTTTTTAAATAACATGTTTTAAATAAATGTTTTTTTTACATAGTTTAAAATAACACAGTGGATTTTGTTTGATGCTTGTGTTTCTATTAAGGGTACATGTCCTAGTGAGTGTTAAAGAAGACTAATAAGCTGTTATAGTTTTTAAGTATACAGTACACATCTATGTTGATCCATTAATATTTGCATTCATGTCTTTTAAGTTGTGTGAATGGAAGCTAAAGGCAAAAAAGTATGTGTATAGGATTAAAGGGCAGGAAAAGATAAACCAGTAAAAAGGTTATGGGGCTATGTAAGTTTCAATTTATCACATTTTATTAGTCCTGCACAGTCTGTATGCAATGCCTAAAGATTCATACCGTTTCAGTATATCTGCAGTATGAAACTAAACATGATAGTTATTGATTGTACGGTATGTCTGTGTTACTTTTACATTTGTATACTATTCTGAAATACTGTAATTTAATACTGAAACACAAAATCAAAAGCTGACTATTTGTTCAGCTTTGTTGTTGTTACAACCCTGGTTGCTTGTATGTTCGTGTTGAGTTTGTGTGAATGGAGGCCATTCATTGGCTAATGGATAGCTGCTTCTGATTGGTGTGGCTGTTTTGGGGAGGGAATTAAAAGCCTGTCCTCTCCATTCATTGTTAGCTTGCTAGCCTGCCAGCAGCTTGCTCATTTATTGTCTTGGGCCTGTTTTTGTTATGTTTTGTTGATTATAAGTTAGACACCCTGTGATTGTGATAAATGAGAAACTTTACAGTTTTAATTCCATTGGGTTTTTTTTCTTTGGGATAGTAGGACTCCGAAGCCATTTTTCTTTTATTGTTTCCCTTCTTATAACTTGTTTATGTGGGTAAGGGAGGAAGGGAAGTGTTTGTGTGGAAAATCATCGTAAAAAAATTTTTTATAGGTTATGTAGAGGGAGTGGGGTTTAAGTTGTGGGGTTTTGTTTGTTGTTTTGGCGTTTTCGAAGTCTGAAAGTTGATCCCATATTATTTGTTTTCAATAAATATTTGTTATGACGAATTTTGGGTCTGAGACATCTTTTCTGTTGCGCTAGACAGGCCCTAGACAGGCCGTAACAGTTGTATTTATATCTAAATGTAAATTGATTAAATGTAATTTATTCAATAAATGCACATTTCAAAGCTTGCGACAGATGTAGTTGTATTTTTGCATTTCATCCTTTGACTAGAATTTGCAAAATCATACTCTTGGCAGTTTATCATCTTCAGTAAGTGCTCCATTTCCCAATCCTTTTTTGCCTTGTCCTGGTGAGCCTGCTATACCGCTAGTCACATGGCTGAAAATGTTCCGGAACTACATGCTAGTTATCAATGCTACTGGGGATTTATGGTCAGAAGCCAGAAAACGTGCTTTGCTTCTCCACTGCCTCGGAACCGAAGGTCAGAGATTGTTCTATACACTGCCCAATACCGGTGACGATCTAGCTGATGCTATTAATGCTTTGGAACAACACTTCGTTCCGAAAAGAAATGTGGTCGTGGAAAGACTTGCTTTCAGGAAACGCATACAGAGGATAGATGAAACGGTAGTACAATACATGGCTGCATTAAGAGATTTAGCGACTACTTGTGAATTTGCTGACAATCTTGACGATATGTTGCATGATCAACTTGTTGAAAATATTGCTAACCCTCGCATTCGTGAAAGATTATTAGTGGAATCTAAATTGACACTGGAGACTGCAATTACAATTGCCACACAGCTAGAGACTGCTGGTGCTCATGCGAAATCGCTGGCTACGAGTAACTTTGCTCCAGTTCAAGCTGTACATGCCGCTCCTGCTTCTGGACGACAGCGTCCTAAGGCCAAATTCAAAGCACGAACCTCATCAAAACCACCTGCTTCTGCTCCGTCAGCTCGAACATGCTTTCGCTGTGGCTCTGCTGGACATCTTGCAAACGCACAGAACTGCCCCGCTGCATCTGCTAAATGTAAGAATTGCAATAAGATTGGACATTTTGCACGAGTCTGCCGTTCTGCTCCTACTCATTCAGTGCATTCAGTTGAATTGCCAGAGGTCTGTATTCTCCATCTGCCTGGAGCGACTGACCGTCTGATGTGTGAACTGACCGAACATGCCTCACCTGCTGCTACCCTGTGTCTCTTCAACTTACTGTGGACTCTGGTTCGTCTGTGTCCATCCTGCCGAAACAACTGTATGAACAGCATTTTCGCACTGTGCCGTTGCAAGCCCCTGCTGCCCGTTTAGTTACTTACTTACAAGAGCCGATTTCAGTACTAGGATGTTTATCTGCTACAGTCACTAAATATGGCATTACCTGTCCTGCACACTTCTTCATTGTCGACACTGGCACTGCCTTGCTAGGCATGGATCTGATTAAGGGAGTTCAGCTGCAATTTACTGGACACACTGTGCTGCCATCGGCACAATCCGCTCCAGTCTGTGCTCTCTCCACTTCTCCATCACAGCGTGCTGCATTAGGCTGTGTGAACAACTTCACGCACAAGGTGAACATTTCTGACTCTGTACTTCCTGTCAGATGCAAATTGCGTCGCTTACCTTTCTCCGTGAGAGATGCTGTTTCCGCAGAACTGGAACGTCTCTTACAGGCTGGTGTGATCGAACGGATTGATTCTTCTCCATGGGTTTCTCCGATTGTTGTGGTCCAAAAGAAAACGGGGGGGATCCGCATGTGTGTGGACTTGCGAGGGCCCAACAAGGCAGTTATAGTAGACAGCTACCCATTGCCACACATGGAGGAGATGATGACATTACTGCAAGGTGCGACTGTGTTTTCAACTATAGACTTGGAAAGTGCATACCATCAGGTACCTCTTCATGAAGATTGCCGGGACCTCACTGCTTTTCTTACACACGAGGGCCTCTTCAGATTCTGCAGGGTACCTTATGGCTTGGCGTCTGCTCCAGCTGCATTCCAAAAGATGATGGTCATCATTCTAAAAGGAATCCAGAACGTTGCAAATTATCTGGACGACATCATCGTGTGGGGACGCTCGCTGCAAGAACATGATCAAGCGCTAGAGAAGGTGATGCAACGTCTCAAAGATGCTGGGTTGGTGTTGAATGAGTCAAAATGTCAATTCAGAAAACAGAGCTTGAAGTTTCTAGGCCACATGGTGACGTTGCAGGGTATTCAGTTGGATCAGGAACATCTATCTGCAATAATCGATGCACCTGCACCAACGGATGCTGTTCAGTTGCGTTCTTTGCTGGGTCTTCTCTCCTGGTACAACAAATTCATTCCTAATTTCGCTTCCGTGGTGATGCCTCTGCGTGAGTGCTTGAGAGATGAGAGTGGATTTCGCTGGTCTGATGATGCTCAACAAAGCTTGGATGATGTGAAGAAGCTGCTGGTTCACAGTCCTGCGCTTATACTGTTTGACCCGGAGATGCCGGTGGTCATTTCTACTGACGCGTCTGCATATGGACTAGGTGCTGTCTTCGCTGAAATTGGCACTGATGGTCAAGAACATACTGTCGCTTTCGCATCCAGAACACTGTCCTCAGCTGAACAGAAATACTCCACTGTTGAAAAGGAGGCTCTGGCGTGTGTCTGGGCGGTGGAAAAATGGAGAACGTACTTGTGGGGTCGCAGATTTACATTGCGGACTGACCATCAAGCGTTAACGACACTGCTGACCACAAAAGGGACTGATAGAGCTGGTATGCGTATTGCTCGGTGGGCTGCTCTGTTGCTCTGTTTCGACTACATAGTTGAGTATCGTGCTGGATCTGAGAACTACACTGCAGATTGTTTATCCCTCTTGCCCTTGCCTCTTCCTTTGGATGCTGAGTCTGATACAGAACCCGAGTTTGTTGCTTTACTGTCTTCTGGGCCGATTGCCATATCCCAGGAAGAATTTGCTACTGCCTCTGCTCACTGTTCTGAACTCTCTGCGTTGCGCGCACAAATTGCGAGTAAATGTCCTTCATCTTCCGCTGCTGTGGATCCTGTGATTCGTCCATACTACAAGCTCCGACATGAGTTCAGTGTGCAAGCTGAGTTTGTGTTTAGAGGATCTAGATTGGTTGTGCCTGGAAAATTGCGTGAGTCATTGTTCCGTATTGCACATGAGGGTCATCAGGGAATTGTGAGAACGAAGCAACGCCTGCGTGAGATGTATTGGTGGCCAAACATGGACACATTTGTGACAGAGAAAATTGCTGCCTGTCATTTATGTCTTTCTCTGGACAAAACTGCGAAAGCCTCTGCTTTTCCACTACAGCCTGTTCCTTTACCTTCTGCACCGTGGGAAAAACTGGCGATAGACATTGTGGGCCCGTTCGAGACTGCTGTCTGGGACTGTCGATATGCTCTGACACTCACTGACTATTATAGTAAGTGGCCTGAGGTAGCCTTTACTGCGTCTGTTGCAACAAAACAGGTGACTGCATTTCTTACCTCTATCTTCAGCAGACACGGCAACCCGACCACTCTGGTCAGTGATAATGGGCCTCAGTTCACTTCTCCTGAGTTTGCTGCATTCCTGAAAGACAGAGATATTAAGCACATTCGTACTTCAGTGTATCATCCTGCTGCAAATGCTGCTATTGAACGCTTTCACAGAGTTCTCAAGAGTACAATCCAATCAGCAATCCTACAATCCGCACCATGGAAAACAACAGTGACTGACTTCCTGCAGATTTACCGCGCTACACCTCATGCTGTAACAGGTGTTTCCCCATTCGAATTGCTTCATGGAAGGAAAATGCGTACCCGTCTCAATGTCCTGAAACCTTCACCTTCTGGTCATGAGCCGACACCACTGCAGAAACGTGTTTCCTCACGTCAGGATGTCATGAAATCTCGCTTTGACCACAAGCATCGTGTGCGACATTTCTCTTTTCGACCAGGGAATAAAGTGCGCATTAAAAAGGCTGTGCATGTACCAAAAGCTTATCCAAAGTTCACTTCTCCAATTGAAGTCAGAAAAAAAGTTGGTCCTTACACTTACCTCTTGGATGATGGAAAAAAGTGGCATGCATCATGTCTTGCACCCGTGCCAACTAGAGAGCTGGATAATGGAATGACGGCCAATGCTGAAAACGTGATGCCCTCTCATGTTCCATTGTCTGGAAATTCAGTGTCTTCTGATGCTGGTCCAAGAGTACAACGTCAAAGACATGAGCCCGGTTGGCTAAAGGACTATGTCTATTAGTTACAGAATTTGACATGGACTTTTGCAATTTACTGTATATATATATCATATACTTACATGAAAGTCGAGTACTGAATACTAGTGAGTAGTTTGGTTCATGTTGCTTGTTGTTTGGAATATTCTTCTGCATTCAATTGGTGTGTTGCTTGGTGTAGAAGTAAATACACACTTTAACAACTACGTACCGTCTAAACGACAAGAAAGACAAAATACAATGAACAACCAATGTCCTCGTAGTAAATTGATTCTCGAGATTATGTGATGTTGTTGTATCAATGTACCGCTAGGTGGCACTCGATCTACTCGAGTTGCATCGAGAGGCAGAGAGAAGAAGAAGTAGAGATACGGAGCGTCTGCCTGCATGCTAAGCTGACTGCTAGTTAGTGAATAAAGTTAATGAAAGGATTCTACGGTCTCCAGCTTCTTGTCTGCATTAAGACATAACAATATCATGACAAACATTTTTGTCAATCGTGTCTTTTTTTACATGTATTGTATATCACCCAGCCTGTCTGACTATAATAATGAGCCGCTCTTGTCACTATATAAAACTAGTTGACTAATCAGAAGGTAAATAAACACCAGCTTGCCCAGGCTGGAACACCAGTTTGACCAGCTTGGCCAGGCTGGGAGGATCAGCTTAAACCAGCTATTCCAGCTAAAACCAGCCAACCAGTTTAGGCTGGTTTTAGCTGTTTTTTTCAGCAGGGAATGTGTCCCTCAGAAACGGATTTATTCCTCCGAGCACATGGAAAACCTCCGTGGGAAACGTGTCACTTAACAAAACACTAAGATTAAATAATAAAACGAAAATGGAGCATCAGACTCCCACCGGCATACATGCGGGGTGCAGTTGAAGCGCAAGGCAATCTGGCACATGCGCACATACACAAAAGGTAAAAAAGGAACATAGGCAAATTGCTCTTAAAGGGGTCACACCTTATACCACTCATTACAATTACATCCAACATATTTGCTAACTCATAAATCCGTTGTTTTTGCAGAGCTGGTTCTGTTTTTTATTGATCGACCCATGAGCCCCAAATTGCGTTTTAATTCATAAACGAAGCTGTTTGCGTTTGGCGGGAAAATTACTAGCTCAGTCATACGTCAGTGGGCACTGCTGAATTTATACATCCATCCTGCAACTGTCACACAGGCTATCAGTCTGTCCAGCATCTGAGAGGTGAACGAGTGCATACTGTTAATCGCATTCTACATGCCCTTCCATTTGCCCACGACTCTGACTTCACTTGTGCTGCAAGGGAACGGAGGAAATGATTGGATTTTACTTGCTCCTCGTATTTTTGCATATTTTCTTTGCATCGAGTCTACAACTCTATGGTGGACCAAACCTGCAGAAATTAAAAATGAATAAATAAATATATAAATGAATAAATAGAGAAATAGATGAATAAATGTGATAATAGGACAATAAAAAATGAATAAACGACTTGATAGATAAATATGATTCATTTTTAATAAAATTATTATTTTTAATTATTTGTTCCCCTTAATTGATTATTTTCTGTTTTAATTTGTAATTATTTCTAATTTTATTTATTTATTATTTTATTTATTTTTCTATTCATGCATTCATTTATTTTTCTATTTATTTATTTTAACATGTATATTTCAACTTTTTTATTATTTTCATATTTATTTATGATATATTTTATATTGTATTTATTTATAGGATGGCTCAACATGGTTTAAGGTAAGCAGCAGCTCCTAGTAGCCTAGCCTTATAACCTACTTAGCTTTCACATTAGTGTTTGTATTTGTGTGTTGTGTGGTTGATAATGGGTTTATTTTATTCTCATAGAGTAAGCGACCAGGGGCCCGTTTCAGAAAGGAGGTTTAGTGAAAACTCTGAGTAAATTAACCCTGAAATGAGGGAAACTCTGGGTTTTCCGTTTCATAATGTGAGGTATGTCAAACCCGAGAAAGCGGGGTAACTCAAGCCCGTTTCTAAAGGAGAGGTCACTTATACTCAGAGTCAGTAACCATAGTAACTTACTCTGTGAACCTAACCTGGTCGGGAGCAGGTTTTCTTTGGTAAACCCAGAGTTTTTTTCTATCTCCTCCCCCTTTTAAAGTGCAAGTGGAGTAACTCATTCATTCATTCATTCATTAATACAGTCATTCATGGCACACATTTTGATCACACAGAGACCATCTCAGTGACTTATATGTCCTATGTGCTTCTATAGAGGATCCTGTATGTGAAGAGGCTGCATTAATTCATATGGATGTTCTTTGATTTCAGGAGAGCAATTTAGGACCCGAGTGGAATTTTGTCATTTCCCAGCGCATTTTTATTAAAACTGTACCGTTTTTCTTTACAGTGAATTAGATATATCAAAATATATCTCATCCATCCTTACATCAATAACATCAGCCATCGCACGTGTATTACATCAGAGGATATTCTTTCCCTTACATGTTCTCACAAATGTTAGTTTTCTATGGAGGATAAGAAATGACTTAAAGAAACAATAAAACAACATTGAAATGATGAGCTTATTCGGACTAGACCTGCTGAAAAAACATATCTTTTTTTACATTCATTTGTTTATATAAACTGACCTATGGTGCATTAAAGGTGTACGTTTTTCCACCAGTATGTGTTTCCTGGAAAGCAAACTCATGACAGGAATGCTTTACGAACTGAGCTACAAAATCTGGTGGTGAATCTGATTGACCAAGACCCGATATCCCATTTCATAACATACGCTGCTTTATTCAGCAGGCAGATATTCGCTCTGCATGCTGTAATGCTGTTGTCCGAGGTTCCTCGGGATTATGGGCTCTGTGCCCAGGAGGTTATTGAGGGTGGCAGAGTATAAGTCTTTGTCTACAACAGAGGAGAAGAATGTTTAGAGCAGACACACGCACCTGTCTACAGCCCCTCGCTTATGAGAAATTTAAGGGGGACTCGTTCTCTCCCATAAGAGAGAATGTGGGACACCAAGAATAATAATAACACAGGGTTTGAAGATGACACGTTCGTGAAATTACTCACCTTTTTTCTGTCCTTTGGCAGGGTCGTAGGGGCACTTTCCCTTTCTGTCCCCCAAGTGATCTGCATTCTGTCAGACGAAACACAAAAAGTCGTTCAGTTCACGAATGACCTGAAGCCGTTTACATCATCCTGCTGCCCACACACAAACCTTCATCTTTAAACCGCCTCGGGCTGTCTTATCACATTGGCCTTCGCTGCTAATAACGGATTCTTAAAAGCAGATACCTGAACTGTGGATGCAATGCATAAAATTGTTTCCACCGCCGTGGTGGAACGCCACACCTGAAACGGAATATCAACAAGAACTGATTCAAATCTGAGGCAAAATGGGTAAGAATTTTTTACATTTCAGTGGGTTATGACGTTTCTGTGTGTGTTTAAAGTGTACAATTGTTTATTTATTGATGCATAAAATTGATGCTTTGACAAGAGGGCATATGCACGGTATTAGATGCATGTGTTTTCTGACGGCGTTTTATAATTCATGATCACGATATCCAGAAATATTAAATGTATGTTAGTTTAATGTAGACCTGTCTCCTAAAATAGAAAACAGTCTCTATCATTTGTTTAGGGATTTTCTATATGCAAAATTGAAAAGAAAGGCTGTTATTATTGTTTAAAAAGCTTTCCTGTAGCTCAGTGGTTAGAGCATGATGCTAACAAATGTTCTACAAATTTATAGTAGAATGCAATGTAAGTCGCTTTGGATAAAAGCATCTGGCAAATGCTTAAATGTAAATTAAAAAATATGTGTTTCTTTATCCAGGTTAAGTACAGTTTTATTGTAAGTTGCCTTCAAAGAACGACTAACTAAGATTTAACATTATATTTTATTTAGTAACTTACTGTCTGTTATCTACCATTCTGTTCATATTATGCAGTATTAAGACTTACCCTTGTTCCAATAAAATTTTGAAATACCTTTGACAGCCATTAAGAATTGTATTGTCTACAAAATAACAAACAAATCAACCTTTGTTAATAAACACCAGCACAGCTTTGCTCAAGTCAGAATTTTATTTTGTCGTGTGACTTCAAGTTTGTGTTCAGCTGTATTTCACCAATTCACCTCAAATATTTTATATAAAATTATTCAATGCTCTAAAATTTAAATTTAAATAAAAAAAAGTTGTCAATGCCGAATGCGTGCAAAGCCGTGCTGCGATAAGCATGGTCCTTAAGGGATGCACGAATCATCTACGGAAGCTCAGACGTGCCTCTTGACAAATCTCTGCCAAATGATACGCACTGCTGTTATTTGCCACACACGCATCCACATTCATACCTGCAGTGTTGCATGCTGCACTGATTTGATTGGTTTTCAGCATCTCTGTGAATAAACCACTGCAGACATGCACATGCTTTGTCACATGCATCACAGGTGCGCACCACACAAACCCAAATTCTATACTAGATTGAGGATTGTAGCATGTGAGTTAGCTCTGTATATTGAGTGTGGCACTATATGGTTAATCACCTGTAGATAGTAGGGGTGCACTCTAAAAAGTTTTACTGCAATATACTCAATTTTTTTGGTGAAACAATTTACACTAAAAAAATTGAGTAAAATTTATAGCTGTGAAATCAATGAAATATACTGTTTATATTTAGAAAATCTAAGTAAAAAAATTAAGTAAATCTGAGTTACTCAATTATTTTATATGACAAATGAAACTGAGTAGATCTACTCGATTTTATTTGTCCTACAAANCTGTCACGGACTGGCAGAAAGAAGAACCCAAGCGCAGGCAACGGCAGTGAAGGGGTTAACAGAAACGTTTAATAAACAATAACAGAAACAAAACACCCACGAGGGGGTAACAAGGACACGACTAAGGCAAAAACTGAAAACAAAACACTTCCCTCGGTGGGGCAAAAATAAAAGGACAAAATAAAACAACTATGACACAACGTCTACTAACAGGCACACAAGCACAATAAAACAATACAAAGGCACAGCAAAACTCACTAAGCGAGGACTGGGGCACGAACGGACACACAACACGACGTAGTACAATCCACGAGCACAAGACAAAGAAACAAGAGGGTATATATAGGGGAAGACAAACCAGGGATAACGACATGGGACAGGTGTGGGACATTAAACACTCAGGGAAACATAACGAGGAAACGAGAGGAATAGGGCCAATGACAAGACACTGGAGAGAACGTATATTATAGTCAAACGGACAATAATATGTTTCTCTCCACACATAACCAAAGACTTTGTCATGACTCTGCTACAGGACCAAGAAAAACATGACTATGGAAGCAGAGCCATGACAAACTGAGTTACTCAGATTTACTTAATTTTTTTACTTAGATTTAACTCAGTTTTAACAGTATATTTCATTTATTTCGCAGCTATAAAATTTACTCAATTTTTTGTGTAAATTGTTTCACCAAAATAAATGAGTAGATATAATTGAAAATATAGCACTTTTTTGTAAATGTAAAATTTAGTAAATGTGAATTTAATTTACTTGTTTACATTGTGTTACCCTTTACAGTACATTACAATGAATAATAAAAATGTTAAAAAGAAAGTTAAAAAGTTATAAAGAAAAGCACCAGTGCACACATTATTTAAATTTAAAAAATGTATTTGTTAAACATTGGACATTTTGAAATCTTAAATTAAAAAACCTATGCAACATTTCATCATTTTAATATTGAAGAAGATTGCATGAAAAATAGCCTTAATGACTAAACCTTTGGTTCCTGGTGCATACCAACCATATCACTCACCTTTAAAACAATAAATTAATACATTTAATTTTAACTGCCACATTTAGATCAACATTAAAGGGATAGTTCACCCAAAAATGAAAATGTTGTCATTACTTACTCATCCTCAAGTTGTTCCAAACCTGTATGATTTTTTTTCTTCTGTTAAATACCAAGAAAGATATTTTGAAGAATGTTGGTAACCAGACAGTTGGGCCCCATTGACTTCCATGGTACTAAAATAATACTATGAAAGTCAATGGGGTCCATCAAATGTCTAGTTACCAACATTCTTCAAAAATATCTTCTTTTAGAAGAAACTCGTTCAGGTTTGGAACAAATTAAGGGCGAGTGATTTATGAAAACTTTTTCATTTTTGAGTTAACTATCCCTTGAAAACAATCAATCAGAAAAACTTTTCAACAGGAATACTTATTCTATGGGATGATCTGTTCAAGATCAAGAACTATCCCTTGAATACAATTAGTATGAAAAAAATTCCAACAGGAATACCCATTCTATGGGATGATCTTGCAAGTCTATGCAAGCAGCTGATTTTTTTGTCTCTGAACTTTAACAGAGAGTTTAGTTTCTGGAACACTTCAAATATGTATCCGTGAGTCTTTGGATATCTCAGATCCAGCGAGTAAGTTAGACCCAAAAGATAGCAGCAAGCTCTGCTGAGATGGTCAAGATTTTTGAGGACTGTGATGCCCTCAATCACTACTTCTACATCGGTGACTGCCCCATTGCTTTGCAGGATGTAGGTTTTAATGGCCTCCTCTGCCAACTCCTCTTCCACAATGACGGGATGATCAGCAGAATCCTGTAGACATATTGTAAAGATAACTGGTTAGAGCTAACTTTCAGCCTGAATGTTACAAGACAGTGACAAATACACAACAAATAGTCATTGAAAAAGCAGACATCCTGTCAGTCACCTCCTTCAGGGTGCTATAAACCATATGAAAGGTTATCTTAAAGTTTACTGGGGAAGGCGTTACAACAATTAACAGCAATATTCTTGTTACAAAGAGTTTTCTCCATTGGGAAATTCATTTTTAACAAAAGAAGAGACCAACTGCACTGTAAAAAATGATTCTGAGTTTTAGTCAGGTGGACAGGTAAAATCATGTCCTGTCAAATTGCAGTGTGTTGCTACACAATAGGATGAGTTGTAACAACCTCAACTTGAAGGAAAATGGAAAACTTTAAATTACGTGTTCATATAACAAAACAGGTTCTATCAACTTTCTGTGTATTGCGCATGTGCCACAAACTCCGTCACGATGACGTACTATTGCAACGAAGACGTTGAAACAGACACGCCATCCGCCATTTTCTGCACACGAGTCGAGAAGTTTGTGGAAATGCAAGAAAATATGAAGAGCCCGCATTTGAATGGTTAGAGATGGACTTTGTGGACTACAAATAACAAAATGAGTAAGTATTTGTGCTTTCTTTAATGTTAATTTACACTCATGCTCAGTATCAGCTGTTCGTATTCATCAGTTCTCTCAGCACAGCATGTCTCAAGTGAACTTTTGAAGTTAACGTTAACGTTACTTGCGTACCATATACTCTGAAATATCGGTTTATTTCGAGTCTCAGTGACTGCCAGGAACGTCTGGAAGTGAATAATCACCTAAAGTTGTGCGTCACTAAAATATTGCTTGCTAGACACCGAGCAGCTGTCGAGACGTGAGCAGAAAATCATCTTTGTAAGATTGCAAGTTAATGTTGATTTATAAAAAACTGTTCATGTAAGTGACTTTTTTAGCGTGTTCTTAATCGGATCTCATTAGTTTAGTTTTTGTCATAGAAACACCGAATGACCGGTATCAGAAGCACCGCCGCCAGTCCATATTTGTGTTTAATATGCATCTTTATTTATACGTGGTTGCAACAACATTTAACGTTAGTTCTAATTTGTTGTTATATTATACAAATACTTGATTGACTTGTTTCTTAAACGCTCAGTTGTTAGTCTTTTAAATTAACACATAAAGCTACCAGATGTATGCTAGGGATGTTTTGAGCACGTGCAAACGGTGTGTCTTGTATTGCTAACTTGCGCGCTGATCTTGTACTGTCAGAACTTTTTGTAGTTTAATAATCACATGATTAAACTTTTTTTGGCATTTGTGTAAACTGTGAAGCCCTTACGAATCATAAAATTCAGAATGACGTTTTTGTAGAAAAATTTTCACTTAATTAAAGCTATATTTACAGCGTTGCTCAATTGTATATTGCCAGCAACATCATCACTATAATTTTCAATGTATCACCCAGCCATAAAAATAAAGTGTTGATATTTTTTCCTCATTGTATTTGGGAGGTAAGATGTTAAGTGAATATTTCTGTATGTAACATGTGCATGTGTACTTGGCTGGAGGTTGACCTTTTTTTGTTTTTTAGTTGCCTTATCAGTAAATTGCAAGCAGAGTGGAAGCACAACTCCATAGCAATGAGGTGGTGTTGCAAGATTTGCAGATTTTCCTAGCCCAACCAGCGTGCCCTAATCACACACTACAAGCTGTGTTGTGTATGCACATTTAGGAGTGAACTGTCTCTGAAGAAGCATTTAACTCGTGACCATAGTCAGTGTGTTCAAGCCTCCTCAAATTGCTTAAAGCAATCAAATGTGAACTGCGACCTGTGTAATTTTTCAGAGGCTTGCAGTGTTTCACAGTAATTTGCACATCTGAAAACACACATTCAAAAAAAACCTAGACTGGGTGAAACTATTTTTTCCAGATCTACCTCGGGCAAAGACCGGGAAAGTCTAGAAAAGGAAAGAGAGCAAATAGCTGTGGAAATGACGAAGAGGACTCCAGACATCATCTTTGTTGATGCTGCTATGAGCAGCAC